>NC_142933.1:79680486-79760486 GCF_046866305.1 Octopus bimaculoides
ATTAACTAAAATGATATTTTATCTGAATTATTGAAGTTCTCTGAACACTAAAAGGAAGTGGGTTACAGAAAATAAAAACAAACAGCTAAGAGATGGCTAAGAAGAAGAAAATGAATAGGAGTAAAGAGTGAGGAGCAGAAAGAAGAGAGAGAGAGAGAGAGAGAGAGAGAGAGAGAGAAAGAGAGCAATGCAAGCTGAATAAAATCTTAACTCAAAGAATCAATCAATAAATGGTGAACGTCTCTCATTATTGGCAATATATTTCAGGTAGATTGAAAAAGATAAATCTTAGTCTAAATAATAACAGTCATCTCAAGACGCAAAATTCAAAACCAGTTAGTAATTTAGAGAGTTCTATAGATATTTCTATATTTCATTTCATCATAATGTTTATATTTTTCTTTGAAATTTTTCTCTCTCTTCCCCTACCCCATCACTTTGCCGTTTTTCCTGTGCAAAACTTCATCAATAAGTTTAAAGAAAACTTTGAAAAATCTCTAGGGAAATCAGCTAATACAATGTAATAACATACTTGTTTCACTCTTTCCCTCCTGTGTTCTCTCTCTCTCTCTCTCTCTCTCCAATTTCATATGTGGAGCACTAACTTCGAAAGTTTAAAGTTTTCGCTTACAACAAATTTTGAAGAATTCTTAATAAACTAAGTATTTTGTATGAAAAACTATTTACTTTTATACCAAAATTCTCCACTCCACCACTTTTTTTCAACACATTATTATTAATAAAGAATGCTGTCTTAAAATTATGTTAGAAAATAATTTGTGGTATCTACACATTTCTAATAGCATATACTGCAGTATTGTGAAGGTATGTGGCTTAGTTGTTGGGATGTAACATTCACAATCACAGGGTCGTGGTTTCAATTCCTGGACCAGGCAGTGCATTGTATTTATGAACAAAACATTTAATTTCTCATTGTTCTGTGATCACTTAGACATATGGCACATCATGTGCAGGTTGCTCAGCAAGAAGTTGTGGAACCTTCATCAGTTGTTTACAACAGGAAAGTCCCCCACATTGCAGTAAAAGTGATGCCATGGCAGAAATGGTAAAGAAACAGACAAAATGCTTTAAAGAATTTAGCTGTTTTCGTTACACCTAGAGATGCATGGCTTAGTGGTTAGGGTGTTTGACTAATGATTATAAGATTGTAGTTTCAATTCTTGAACCAGGTGATGCTTTGTGGAGCAAAACACTTCATTTCACATCGCTCCAGTTCACTCAGCTGGCAAAAATGAGTAATCCTTTGATGGACCAGCATGCCATTCAGGGAGAAATATATACAAGAAAGAAACCAAAAAAACAGCCCTATGCAC
Source organism: Octopus bimaculoides (assembly GCF_046866305.1). Taxonomy (NCBI): domain Eukaryota; kingdom Metazoa; phylum Mollusca; class Cephalopoda; order Octopoda; family Octopodidae; genus Octopus; species Octopus bimaculoides. Next base: position 79,681,821 of record NC_142933.1, read on the forward strand.
CTTACAGAATAACGTAGACTAATCAAGAGTTCAGACCTTACTAGAGTCCATTTTGCCTTTCACCCTTACTGGGGAAAGCAGATTGGATAAATTAATAATTAATCAAATATTGTAGCTGATCTAATTCATTATACATACACCTATCCAAAAATTGTGGTTTTGTTTTCAGTGATTGGTGCATTAGAATCCTAGTGCTCAACTAGGACTCTAATAATCCTAACGCTAATGCAGAAAATAACTATTTCAGTAAATTGTAAAATAACAAAACTGCCAAAGCTGGTCCCAACCCCAGCTGAGAAAGGAGGATGGTAAGCATAGGGTTAACATGTTTTCAACCATGTTGCAGCAATAATAGAAAAAGAAGAGCAATGACTGAAGACAGAGGAGCAGGGGTTGTCTATGATATCTGTTTTTGCAATGTAATTGTTTTGTTTTAAGGCCAGCAGTTTTGAGAGGAAAGGGGAGCATCAATTAAACCAATCCCTGTACTTAACCGGTACTTTATTGTATTGACCCTGGAGAGAAGGAAGGCAAAGGTAACCTCAATGGGATTTGAACCCAAAACATAAGGAACCAGAAGCACCACATAATTTTTCTTAAGACACCCTCACCACTCTGCTAGTTTGCCACCTAACTTTTACTTGAAGAAGGCTTCCAAGTGATTGCTCGACTTGTTAGAAATAGCATCCAAATCTCTCTATGCAAACCCTCATATCTTAAATAAAAGGAAAGTGATAATGAATAAAGTCTTTATACTGTTAAGACAATAGGATGGTCCTGGCTGGAAAGCATTTAAATACAGAGCTGGCTTTGGAATCAACAACAGCAAAAACTGTCTCTTTCCAAACAGATACTGACATTATATAGCTTTTACATATTCTTTATCCATCCAACTCACAAACTCAGGATAAAGTAATGCTTTACCATAAAAGGTTGAATCTACATTACAAAAAAGAAGCCAACAATTGAACTATTGGCCTAGCTAATAGAGCACTTCAAATGAGAATACAGAGACTTTACAACCAACAAAAGAGCTTCTACATGAGTGTTCAACCTGCTAGAAACAACAGATAAATCTTCCTCACATTACACTCTGTCATCTCAAAGAGGAAAACCACATTGATTAATAAAGTCCAAGTTATACTATGTTTGAGAGAAGTTGGGATCAGACTAGCTAAAATGTTTTTGATCATAAGTCTACCCAGTCAGGGTTGACCCGGGGCTAAACAACAACAACAACACAAAGACTCAATTAAAATTCAATATACAAGTGTGTGTGTGTGTGTGTGTGTGTGTGTGTGTGTGTGTGTGTGTGTGTGTGTGTGTGTGTGTGTACTTTACACATCATTCTTTAGGCCATAAGATGAATTCAAGATTAGCTGTCTGTGGGAACTACATTTTAATGACCTAGTTATCAAAGCTGACTCAATTCAAAGAATTAAAAGAATTAGGATAAGTTCCAAATATAGGTGCAGAATCTTAGAATCAAATAATCTAAACATAAACCTAGCAAAGATAAAGGTCTTATGCAGCAAGAAAGAATACTGAAATCTATTGCCATCTGGAAAGTAACCATACTCAATATAAAGAAGAAGTATAGCTAGGGTATACAGTGAAAACCCAAAGCTGCAGGATCTTGGGTAGGCTGACAGAGGAACTTAGCACACAGCAGATGTACAAAAGTAGTTAGCAGTAAGAGTACCTATGAATATTAATGACTTGTAGGGATGTGGTGTTTCATTGTTGTTGGCACTCCATTGCTTACGACATCGAGGGTTCCAGTTGATCCGATCAACAGAACAACCTGCTCGTGAAATTAACGTGCAAGTGGCTGAGCACTCCACAGACATGTGTACCCTTAACATAGTTCTCGGGGATATTCAGCATGACACAGTGTGACAAGGCTGGCCCTTTGAATTACAGGTACAACAGAAACAGGAAGAAAGAGTGAAAGTTGTGGTGAAAGAGTACAGCAGAGTTCGCCACCATCCCCTACCGGAGCCTCGTGGAGCTTTAGGTGTTTTCGCTCAATAAACACTCACAACGCCTGGTCTGGGAATCGAAACTGCGATCCTATGACTGCGAGTCCGCTGCCCTAACCACTGGGCCATTGCGCCTTCACGGTGTTTCATTATGCAACTATAATATACTATAAAATATATAAGATGTTTTTATAAATCAATACCATGTTCTACAGTGTTAGTAGTGCATTTTACATCACTTGTTAGAAATTACAGCCAGCATCGATTTTTGTTACGTTTTGTATCGAAGATGTCAGATGTAAACAAACAACAAAATTGGTATGTCTAATAATGTTACACTGTTGCATTTAGTGACTATTTAAGCAATGCGTTCATGGATGATTAAGGATGCTGATGAAGGAACAGAAACTCCCGAAATATGGCATATATGCTCATTAACCTTTTACCATCTTTGATCTCATTGTTTGTTTACATCTGACGTCTCAGATACTAAAATGTTGTTTCAAAAATCAGTGCTACTTTCTATAGAATATCTATAACAATCATCATCATCATCCAGTGTTTTAAATCTGGATTTTGTCCCTATTAACAGGGGTAGCAGGATCTACCTCAATGCCATAGCAACCACCCTCACACCACCTTGTCAGGTTTTGGGTGTCCTCCTTTTTCAAACCAACCCTCCCAATCTCCTCCACCACCTGTCCCCTCCACCTTTTCCTTGGTCTGCCTCACTTTCGTGCTCCATTTACCTCAAGTGCAATCACCCTCCTCAGAACATGCTCTTCATCCCTCCTCAACACATGCCTATACCACCTCACTCCATTCGCCCTTGCCAACCATTCCACCGATTCCTCCAATGCCAGTATTCCCATCAAATCCTCAGTCCTCCTCTTATCAAACAGCTTCACTCCACACATTTCTCTCACCATTGCTCTCTCAGTCCTTCTCAACAAGTACCTATGAATTCTTTGAAATGTTTAGACAGTGACATAGCCAGGGTAAACCATGCCCAGGGCAAGCCACAAAAATACGTTTACCACCTCCCCCATTTACAAAATCTACAATATTATATAGTACTTATTTGTTACAAGTAATTAATGTTTTAAAGCAATATTTTAGGAAGAAATACTATACCAGGGTTCATTTACCTGCCCGTTTGGTACAGCCTGTAACTCAAAATATATTTTTTGAATGCTTACGTTTACGAAACCGCCTTATTTTAACCGTTTAATGCACCAGCTTCCCCATATGAAACATTTAAAAGACTTGATGTGTGAAATGAGGTGTAATAAAAAAAAAATACAACTGTTTAAAGTTTCATTTTTCATGCTTTTGATGAGGTTCCCCCCCCCTCAATCGGAGCCTAGGGCACGTTCCCCCACCCACCTTGCCCTCCCACACCTAGTTACACTACTGTGTTTAGAAGGTTTTCTAGAAGTAATAATAATTCTTTCCACTATAGGCACAAAGCCTGAAATTTTGTGGGGAAAGGACTAATTGATTACATCAACCCCCAAAGGGTGAAAGGCAGAGTTGACCTCGGCAGAATTTGAACTCAGAGCGTAAAGACTGACGAAATGCCATGAAGCATTCTGCCCAGCGTGCTAACGATTCAGCCAGCTCGCCATCTGAATAATAATAATAACAACAACAACAACGATTTCTTTATTAACCACAAAGGGTTTGCATTAAGAAAAACATTATGGACAATACAGGACAAAACAAAGAATGTGTATGTGTGTGAGAGAGAGAGAGAGAGAGGGAGGGAGTGTTGTGAGAATAATAATAATAATGATAAATAACAACAACATGATCTTACAGCTGTCTTTTACCAAGATAGTTTGAGTATGGTGTGTTTCTATTTTTGTATAATACACCTCATTTTATTTTCAAAATAATATTACGATGTAAAGATTTTAATAGTAAAAAAAAATAACTGCCTTTATGTAAGAGTTAAGCACTGGAAGCTTATTTTACTTTCTGACTATTCTTATAAAATAGAATTTCTTAGATTCACAACAAAATGAAAGAATTTGGACCATACCTTTGTAACTATATGAGTGGTAAGAAATTCAGGTAGATAAGTAGAGAGAGAGAGAGAGAGAGAGAGAGAGAGAGAGAGAGAGAGAGAGAGTAAGAGAAAAAAATTAATTCACTATTTTTAATCCCAGCTTTATGATACTAAAATAACCAAAATGTACTTTGCCAAAATAGGTTCTGAACAAGATTAGTAGCAAACAGCAGATGATGGGAAGGGAGAAGACGAAGAAATGGAGTAGGGGATAACAAGAAAAACTTAGTTGGGGAGAAGAAAGTGCAGTCATCAATAAATTGTAATGCCTATAACCTTCAGAGACAGAAAGACAAAAACCATTGTAGATGATCAAAAGATTAAAATTGGTAAAAAGAGAAGTGAGGAAGAAAATAACTGAAAATCAAAAGCAAAATAAATGAACATTTGAAGGAATAAAGAACAATGTTTTTGAGGAACTTTTACAAAACCTGAATTCCCATGACGGTTGAATGGATACTGAGGATTTGTCTTCAATGTCAGCTGAGAAGAATTTTAAAAACAAAAAGAAAGAAAAAAAAGGAAAACGAAAAGAAAAAGAAAAGGAAGAAGGAAAGAAGAAAAATCATTCAAGTCAGGAAATCTGACAAGAAATGATACAGAAGGTTATTGTATGAAAATATAATTTATATATATAGCCTGGATGGCTTCCACAGAGAGGGTGGCGGTGGTGGTGGTAGTGGTTGTGGTTGTAGTGGTGGTGGCAGCAGCAGTGAATAAATGATACATGCAATGTGTCAAAGAAAAACCCATAGAATCAGCCTGAAGTAATTCCAGTCCTTATCATACCATAAGGTACCAGAAAGAAAGAAAACAGGAAAATACAAATAAAATACAGTAAAAGAAATTAAAAAGAAATAATCTGAAAACAATGCAATTTAAGAAATGCTTTCAGTGCATTTACTCCAGTCTATCTTTCAATTCAATCTTCAGAGATATATATATATATAAGGGAGATTATACCTGCTAGTGGTGTCAAGCAAACTTTAGAGTAGGTGGCAGCACATTTAATAAACTCAACTAAGGTTTCAGTTAATGGCTTAACTTGTTGCATTTCTATTCAATTCAAAGTTCATCTGATTTTCTAAAGAAGGATGCCAGCAATAATCAGTTGCATACTGCTTTTTCAAAACTGTAAAAGCTTACATTATGAGTTGTCTTGGAAACCAAGTTAGATATTTGCCTTTCTTTCTTTCTTTTTTTTTTTTTTTTTGTATGTGTGTTATATTTTCTTTTTTTTTCTCCTCCAACCACCAGCCCCGCATCTTTCTTCATTCGATGTATTTTGAATAGAAAACAAAAATATAGGGTGTTGAGTGAAAATGTTAAACTAATGTTTCTTTATTACAATTACAAAGAAGCTGACATAAAACCGTAGCAGCAGATAGCCATTAGAACTCTCTTCTCTATCATATTGTTATAGATTATGTTATAGATTAAGGGAAAATTAGAAACTGAGAGATAACTAGGAAGATTGTAGAAAGGAAAAAAGAACATGATAAAATATATATATTTCTAATTCATAAATGCTATTCATTTATTTTCTAACAGTACTAGAATCTGAGTGAATCTATGAGAGAGCCTTTATACAATTGTTCTACCTGCTATAAATACCAGATAAATCTCTCTGAAATTACAGCCATCATGCTCTCTTTAAAAAAAAAGTAGAGAGAGAGAGAGAGAGAGAAATGCATTAAGTAGTTCTAGCTATGTTGTCTGAGAAACAAAACAAAGGTAGGATGGTCATGCCTGGAACACTTTTGATCATAGATCTATTCAGTCAAAACTGATTGGAGCGAAATAACAATAACAACTAAAACTACAATATGAGAGCTTTAAAATCAAGCCAAATCAATTTGGTACCACACTACCAAATCAAAGAGTTCTAACTCTAAAATGCCTCAGTCGATATAGCTGTAAATCTGTACCATTGATTATACAACTTATCAGTATTAAGCAACAGTAACACTAGTTTTCGTTCTCTTTTCTATTTTAATCAAAGAAGTGCATTGACCATTGTTTCCTCCAGCTCTTCCGAGACTGGTGCAAAGGGAGGAGGTTATCCTCAGACCGGGGACCTCATTTGAATGTTTGCAATACAGTGAGTTCCACTGAGGAGTATATTATAAGCATATAGTACTATTAGCATACAGTATATCATTATTAGTGTGTGTGTGTGTGTGTGTGTGTGTGTGTGTGTGTGTGTGTGTGTGTGTGTGTGTGTGTGTGTGTGTGTGTGTTGGAGGAGAGGGATACATTGTCATGAGTATACAGTGTTGTTAGTATATACCAAAGCATGGGGTACCAAAGAGAGTCAGTACCTTTGGTAGGACTCCTCCTAACTCCATTTCAAGATATCTCATTAGCCACTGGCTCTCACCTGACAGCCAGTTCTCACCTGCTCTTCCATAAACTGTCTGCAAGTAGCAGTGTACCACCTTCAATACGACAGCTTTAGCACTCTGGTTAAACCAGGCTGAGGGTACCCAATGAGTGTTAAATTCTTGCTGAAATTCTGTAAGGGCTTGACGTACCACAAGAATGAAACAATTGGGTACGGCTGATTGGACACTGATGATCTGACACAGCTGACTGGACAATCAATCTGGGGGTTTTTTTTGTTTCTTTTACAGTATGTTCTGCTACTGGAGGTAAACGCAAACATGCACAAGTGCAAAGAAATATACACATACAGTGAGAGAGAGAGAAGCATTACAATTTATTAACTGAGCAGAATTGACATAAACACTTTCCCTCTCATTGTACACATAAAGGGACATACACTCACACTCATAAACAGAGAGGGAGAGAAAATTAGATTTTGGTGGACAGTGCTGAAGAAACCCAGCCATTGGTGATCAATCAAGCTTCAAAAAGCAGAAAGATGATATCCTGCAACATTAGTGCTAGACGTACCTCAAAGCATATAAATGGCCCTCGTCGTCTTGTTGTGTACCTAATATATATCCAGTCATCTAACCCTGACTTGCCACTGGTCCAGGAAGTCACGGGCAAAAAAGTGTGGTTGGTCATTTGGAACAACTCTTCTTCACTATAATCCAAGTCCAACCAAGTCAGATTTCAACCTTTCACTCTGATAGTTGAGGTGCCACACATTAGCGCCATTTCCAGAGTCTCTTCACATCTCCACACACAAAATGTGTAGTATAAGACAGAAGGCAGTCTCAAATCTTTGGTTGCCTGCACAGCTGAGTCCTCCATTCCTGGTGCTCTTTAAGAAATGCTGTCAGTTTCAAAGAAGTGGAATCTTGGTCATCTTCAAAAACGAAGAATGAACAAGATAGTTCAGAGTTCAAACTCACCCTGAAGTGTCCTTTGGAGGATGCTTTCAACAAAGCTGACAGCCAATTGTTACACTATGTGAAGATTATAGACTACTTTTATAACCTAATGGGTTAACTTACATGCTCACTACAATGTAGACTAAAAGCCATTTCTTTTTTTTTTTTTCTTTCTACAATATATTGTCATTATGACCAGTATTAACAAAGTGCACAAGTCTGTTATGCAATTTCGATACTTTATTAATCTAAAGTTACACCACAGAAAACACTGTAGAATAGAGATAAGCTCTCAAAGAAGCAAGTCCATAATGCAATTTTTATTCCCAGTTATAATAACCCTTACACTCCACTTAATTTATATCATTAATACTCTTGAGAAAGACATGAACATCAAGAAGTCTCATTTCCTCTTTCCTATAAATGTTATACTGATGTAAGAAATCAATTTAACCTACACAATACATGCTTTTCAAAACATCTATTGCTCCACCTCATGAAATAGTTTACTTCTATCATCAAATGTTCCAACGGCCTTTTCCATCTTAGTATGTGACTTACAGCCAATGGGGTGGGGAACCTCAATGAGGTCTGTTGATATGCTAGAAATAGTAGACAAACTATACTGTCATCTTCAAAAACGGATATATCAGTTAATGTAGCCCTAGATGTTCTATGTAAGAAAAAAGGCAAAATGATCAAAGCTAGCATGCCTTTGGAAGTTCTGCTTGATCAGGGTTGACCTGGGGTTAAACAACATAACAACTTAGAAAGAAAATAATTATCAAAGTAGCAACATGCATTAAGAAAATAAACCAGATCTAAGAAACCAAATGAACATCTTAAAATACAAACGTTTAGATATATTGAAAGCAATAAGCACTTACTAGCTTAGTCTAAGGTCACAACTTCCACTACAAAGTCCTGTCCTTGTTGTAGTATGGTGGCTTATGTGTCTCAATGAACCCTGAGAGCTATACCAGTGGAGGGCAAGCTTCTGGTAAGGCCTTCCAAACTGGACAGGTCAAAGGACAGAGGCCAGATTAATAGGGGCCACCTCTTTCCAATGGTAAAAATGGGTTTGCTTAGGACCAACACCCCTACTGAGGAAAATACAAAGTTACAGAAGCATTGATGACAATTCACTACCTACAAGACCTGGGAGAGGCAGTCCAGAGCTGAGAACAGTAAGAAAAAGACACTGATGGCCTATGCTCCATTGTGGATGATAGCTCTCTATGAAGCATAGGCTATAGTATGAAAGTAAGATCACAACTTAGAAATAATCCTTCCAATTTACAAAGCTAACACCTGCTATTACATGGAGCGAAACAACTCCTCTCATAGTAGTCTGGCTGATAAGACAAGAAAACTTGTCAGAAAGTCCATGGCTCAGTAGTTAGAGCATTGGGCTCACAATCATAAGGTAGTGAGATTGATTCCTGAACTGAGCTATGTGTTGTGTTCTTGAGCAAGGCACTTTATTTCACGTTGCTCTAGTTCACTCAGCTGTAGAAATGAGTTGTGACAAGCTGCATTAGCCTTTGCCTTTCCCTTGGATAACATCAGTGGCATGGAGAGGGGAGGCTAGTATGCATGGGCGACTGCTGGCCTTCCATAAACAACCTTCTGTGGACTTGTGCCTCAGAGGGGAACTTTCTAGGTGCAATCCCATAGTCATTCGTGACTAAAGCAAGTCTTTACCCTTTTACCCAGAATTAGAATTTTAAGAGAGGTACTACCATATCTGTTTTGTATGGAATGACTCTGTTCTTTGGGTAGTCTTTTTCAGGTAATGAGCTGCATGAGGCATGACTTAGAATTGAGGATGACTTGGTAGAATGTGTACCATGTTCTCACTAATTGTTTTAAGTGCTTAGGCCATTGCAAGCAGACATGGACACCTTCTTAGTCCTCCCAGCCTTCACCTAGTAGAACATTCACAATGTGACAGCTTGAGCTTGAGAGAGGGGTACATCAGCACTCAGTTGGTGTCCATTTCAGCTGAGCAGACTGGAGTAATGTGAAATGAAGTCACTTTCTCTGCACACTGTACAACGCACTTTTAAGTCCAGGAATTGAACTAACAACCTCATGATCATGAGCCCAACATCCTATCCACTGGACCACATTGCCTAAAAGCCTACTTAGAATACTTCACTAGTGAGACTGCATGATGTCCATGTGCAAACACTCTCAATTCACTTAGCTTATAAATAAGTGCAATGTGTAGGTACAGTTCATTGCCATAATGAATGACATTACCGACTCCAAAACCATAGAATATTTTTTTGTGTCAGCAAATCATCACATGATCCATTACTGGAGAGGAGACAGATATGACCAATAGTATTATTTATTACTCAATATATGCTAAAAATGGTACACCACAGATGCTTCTCAATTATGAAAGTAAATACCATTTCCAGTAACTTCAAGTAATTTTCATATACATTAATAATACCAGTATGTTCATTAGTATTCAAACGAAAGAAATAAAACAATATAATCAATTTCAAGTCGGTAGAGGAATTTTAGCAACAAATTCTGTGATAATACTAATAGGAAAAGAGCACACAAATAACACAACTCATATCTTTATTTTTGATATTTCTGTTTCATTTCTTGCAATCAGTATTCTGCTATCTTTTAATGGTCTGTTGCTTCTTTTTCTTCTTCTTCTTCTTCTTCTTCTGTTCCTCAAATCAGCTATATCTAACAAAGCAATCGTTTATTATTCCATTGCACTTTGAAATTATGCAAAAGTCTAAGAATAAAATCCTCAGCTAAGCTTTTCTTGAGGGCAGATTTAAAAAGCTAATTCCATTGCCAGTAGCTAATTTTCTAACATTCACGTGTTCTTGAGTCAAAAATAAGACTAATTGGGAGCTTATATCAGGCAAGGAGTTGGGAATGGCTGAGTAAACAGAAGCGGTACACACCAGTGAAATATTTGTTTTGTTTGTGTTCAAGAACCGACGCACTGCACCAGTTGTTTCCAAACTTTTTCAGGCTGCAGCACCCGTGGCACCCAGGCCACATCACCTAGCACCACTACCCCAACTGACCTTCACAAACACAGACCACATTCTGCAGCAAAATAAAAAAAGGAAATTGTATTTCACATATAGAACTTTAATTAACCCATCGTTTTTTTTTTTCGGGGGAAGTGGGGGTTTACATCCATCACCTCCTTTTGGCCACCCTATTATCACCCCACTCTTCTTCAATGTCCCCACCCCTGAATCTTTCCACTGCACCGGGTGGGTGGGGGGGCAGTACCACCCATTTTGGGAAACACTGCATTACACTATGTTGTCAATGGCATTGAATACCTCCTGAGGAGTTACCTCAGTGACAGGGTACAAAATTAAATGGAAATTGATATTCAGTTTGGTGGCAATAGGAATGAGACTGAATTCTCTCAAACAAGGATTATAAGAATAAAAGCAATAACAACAAAAAGAAAAGCAATCACATATATTGCAAATGTTATAAAAAAATTTTAAAAAAAGAGAAAAAAGGGGAAATGTCTTTTCGCTAACATTTCATCACATTGATGAAAATCCTATTCAGTGACTTTCAAGCAGTATGACACAGTACACTAGTACTCCACAAGGGTGCATTGCAGATATCTAAAAAAATTTTAATTTTAGAAAATCTATACTAATGTCAAGTATCTTGAAGAATGTGTTATTCATAATGTTATTAAAACACAAATATGAATTTTAATTTTAAATTATTATTTTATCTTTTTTTTTTTTTTATTTTTCCTTGTTAAGTACACTACTCTTTTACTTGTTTCAGTCATTTGACTGCGGCCATGCTGGAACACTGCCTTTAGTTGAACAAATCGACTCCGGGACTTATTCTTTGTAAGCCTAGTACTTATTCTATTGGTCTCGTTTGCTGAGCCACTAAGTTACGGGGACGTAAACACACCAGCATCAGTTGTCAAGCGATGTTGGGGAGACAAACACAGACACATACATACATATATTTTTCATTTGATCTCCAGTACATCACAAAAATCAAAATGATTCAGAACCTAGAGGGTTAAATATTTGTTTACTTTGAACACCAATATACTTCATATTCTGTTCTCTTTTTGAATACACTATGACTAGTATACATATAAAATCATCACCATCAACACCAATTGACATACATTGTTCCATGCTTGCATGGGTCAGACAGAATTTGTTGAGGCAGGTATTCTACAGCCAGATACCCTTCTTGTTACTAGCCCTTAACTGTTTTCAGATAAATATTTCCCATGGCCAGATATGTTTACTACGGAAGACTGGAAACAAGTATCGCTTGTATGACAGAGATGCTCATTTACAACCACCACATGATGTCAAGACAAGGGTACACCCCCTCCATACACACACACACACACACACACACACACACACATATCTTGTCAAACCCATACCAGCATGAAAAACAGACGTTAAAGGATGATGATGATGATGATGATACATACAAGCACACATACATACACCAATAGTAAGTTACCTCTTGATTCTGGTCATCATAATTGAGAAGTCTTTTTCTCTACTTGTTTGACATATGACTCATTTTCAAAGAAAGTATAGTCTTTTATTTGACACTGCCAATGAGATGGAAAGAACAAGTGTTGTCAAGGAGCATTAGGCTCCAAGTAAGCCATAGATATATAAAACTTGAGTTTTATATCTGTCTGCTGTGACATCTCTTTCCATTCTCAATCTGTCTCAAAAATGTTCTTGAAAAAAAAATTTTTTTTAAAATAAAATCCTGAACACGAAGCAATGTTATTTCTTCTCTTCTAGAACCTGAAACTTTGAAATAATTGGTATAAGTTAATGGAACAAATACAGAAGACCAGATACAAAAGGTGATACAATTCAAAATGACCGCCAAAGACACTTGGATACTCATTCCTGCTCGTTAATATTATACATATGTAATAATTATTTCAAATTTTTGCCACAAATGCAGCTTGGGGGAGGTTGGTATTTGTCGATTACATTGACCCCAGTGTTCAACTGGTACTTATTTTATCAACCCTGAAAGGATAAAAGGCAAAGTGAACCCCAGTGGAATTTGAACTCAGAACGTAGCAACAGGTGAAATACCACTAAGCATTTCGTCCAGCATGCTAACAATTCTGCCAGCTTGCCATCTTATTATGCACATGTAATAATGGTAGTGAATGCAATTTCTTGAAATGAACTGTATTGCTTGCCTCCCACTTCATGATTGTTAAATCATCTACTAAGACATGGCATGAAACCCTGGCGGGAAAGAGGGGGGGCACTGTTTCAAATAATTATCTCAGCTATTTAAAAAAAAAACAAGACTAACTAATGAATTCTAATACATTTTTCTTAAATGGAATTAAAGAAAACAGTAATCAGACAATACTTTCACAAAACACCCCAAGGATCACACCAGGAAATATTAATCACTGAGCTGGTTTTCCTCTCTTCATTTCAAATAAGCGTTATTAATTAACAGAAAATTGTTTTATCCGATCCGTTAGGTATGTTAGCACTTAACTCTATTATTATGTTCCATATAGATGGTATCCCTAGGTAATTTTCTTCAGTCATTATGTGATGTTGTCATGACAACTTATGTATATTTTTTACACATCTAAAGAGAAATCCTGTCTGTTTAACTCAGGCAAGTAGTGGAAAGACTAATGTTTTGCCAAAGCAGTCTACTAATACCAAAGCATATCCTTAATTGCAACTGAGCTTGGCAAAAATCAAATTAAAATCAATATTAATTCTCAAACCAACGTTTTCCTCCTCACAACATGCATAATGTTAATTTTAACTTAATTAAAAGTACAGGGTTGTTGCCCTTCTCCTTTGACTAGTTTTTATTAACATTAAGCCATCGAATTTCTATTTTCCTCCCCTCATAGCAACAGTAATTTTAATTGAAAAGTTTTCAGTTCACTACATTTTAAGTACATTAGTACTCACTCACATAAGTTAAACTTTGTGAAATCTATTATTGCAACATCATTCATTCTACAGAGAAAACTTAAGGATAGAATATTTCAAAATTCAACAATCCTTTACTCTTTGATGACAAATCTTCTTTTCTTCATTCAGACAGTTTCCATTAAAACCTTTTCATGACCATATTCCTATTCCTTCCATTTTATTTTAATATCTACTCGTTCAGTTTCTGAAGCTTCATGGCAATCCTATTTGTGCTGGTACCATATTAAAAAAAGCACCCAATACACTCTGTAAAGTAGCTGGTGAATCAAGAGACGACAACATAGAAACTGAGAGGACTCATTTGGTTTTCTGAGGGCAAGACAACTTCTATAGTACTGGTGCCACAAAAAAAAAAAAAAATGCATCAAGTAGACCTAGTAAAATGACTGGTGTTAGGAAGGGTATCCAGACATAGAAATCATACCAAAACTAAGACACTGAAGCAAGATGTGAATCTCCAACTTTTCAAGCTGTGCAATAGATGCTATCATAAACAACAGATGTGATGACGATGATGATGATGATGATGATGAAATACACCTACATGTTTGGCTACCTTTAAAATAGTGAAGGACTTAGAGGGTTTTTATAAAATAAATATTTTCATTTATTTTTATATTAGGTTGGATGTTTGGAACATAAAAAATTATGATACACATTTTAATATTAAGAAAAATACATTAAAAAAAAAACAGCAATTTTGAATGAAAGAACCAGAGGCAGTTTTAGATATCTTTGAAAACTTTATAAAGATGGTTGATATTTAAAAAAAACTTCTTTTTTTTTTAATTTTGCTATGAATAAAAGATGCTTTCCATCTTCAAAATTCCTTTAAACTTGTCTGCTAGTTTTCAGGTAAATTCACTGTGTTGTTTCCAATAGCTTAAATTTACCCTGACAAGCAAGATGCACCTCAGTGCCAAATTTATTAGGTGAATGTGAACGATGAATAGTTTAGCCAGTTCCATCAAATATTCTTCTTTAGAATACTCAAGAAACAATGAATGGAAGAAAAATGGAACAAAGCCAAAAACAGCAAAAAAATTGAAACATGATGTCTTGAACAAAAAAAAAACAACAAAATCATAATATGTAAGAAACTTCTTTCTTGTATTACTATTTTCACTATCACAAGTCTATACGATAAAAGAAAAGACAAAATAACAGAATTCACTTTAAGAAGTAATTCTGATAATCTACATACATATAGGTTTCATCTATCTAAATTCAAAACTTACTTGATTATCGCAAAGCAATCCTTACTTCCTGATTTAATCTAAATGTTTTGGATTAACAGTTTCTGATATTCATCTACTATCAGATAACTATTACACTGTGTAACAAAATTTTAATTTTTTTTCGTCTTTGGTCAGTAAGTGTTATTTCCTATTTGTTTCTATCTAGAAATCGAAGGAAATGACTGCTATTCCCTTCAAACTTTGCTTTTGTGACCTGAACATCAGTGTTTTGAAACTGACCTATTTTCCATTACATTTCAGACAGATTCAGTACTGAGTTGTTGAAGCAGAAATAACATAGCAAATATTCTGCTCAATTCCACAGATATGCTTGTCAGTTGCTTGACCTTAACCAGTTGTGCATGTCTATTAGTGATTGACAATATGTGCATCTCTCATCATGAGCAGTAGTAGTGAGGGAGCACCATAGCCATGTATTGAGAGGGATTCTTTGGAGTTTGAATAAATGTAACAGAAGCAAAATTTGAAGAAAATATTAAGCTATTTTCCCTACTTTCTAGGGGGTAAATAAATAGGAAATAATAGTTGCTAGCCAAGGACAAAAATCATGTTACACATTGTTATTGTTATGCTTGTTGTTACTTAGCCTAAAGTCAGCACTGATCAAGCAGACCTGTGTTCAAAGGTAATCCAATTGTGACCATCATGTACCTTTTTAAAAGTATCTTAGACTACACTATGTAATGTATCCCGTGCTGTATTTTAAAAGAGTGGGGTATTGTTGTGGGAAACAAGACTGCTTTTTTTCTAAGCATGTCAATCGACCCTGTGAAGCAGTGGTTCACAACTGGGGTCCATATAAGATTTTTGGGGTCCATGTAACAAAATAGTAAACTGGGCATTCACAACAGTATTCTAAGGGCTCCTGAAAAAATTTTGCTTTAGAGGTATGTATTGCAAGAAACAGCCAGGTTTCTCTAACATTTTTACATAGTTCAACCTATACAAGTTAATGTGCGAAAAACAAAACAGGAATTTTGAAAGACATATCTATAAAACTAGTTTTTAAGCATAGAATGGGTAAGGGTGGTTCACTGGAATAAAATAGTAATCAAAGGGGTCCATAGATAAAAAATGGTTGAGAATCCCAGCTGTAGAGGCTCCCTTGTTAATTTTGTTACTGTTAAGAATAATGAATAAAGTTTATAAACAACAGCCAGACTGAAATAAACTGGACAGCACAGTGAGTGCAACTGTCCAGACTTTCCAACTGCATGTTAGAGTGTGCAGTATGGCCCCCTCAATCAAGAGGAGATATGATATGACTGGAAAAAGAGATCTGTGGGTCAAGCCTGGTTGTTCAGTAGAGGAGCCTTGTGGCAAACCCTGCTCACTACACAGGATTCCTCAACTAAAGCTGTCCTGGTTTTATAAAATAGAAACAGCAACTAAATATGTATTGTACCCTATTAGTGTTTTATTTTATTTTCTCTCCCTCACTTCCCATCTCTTTCGCTTACTCTCCCACTCACTCCCTCTCTCTCCTCTTTCTCTCTCTCTCTCCTCTTTCTCTCTCTCCTCTTTTTTTCTCTCTCTCTCTCTCTCTCTCTCTCTCACACACACACACACATTAATATTGAATTTGAATAGTTATAATGAAGAATCAGTTTAAATGATATTAGTAGAGAGCCAAAGCACTATATCACCAACTCAAGTAGAGGAAGTGGAGAGAGTACTGTACTTAATGACATTTTATCAAATATTTGGAATTTTAAAAATACCATAATGAGAAAATTAAAATTAATTTGAAAATAATACATTATGCAAAAAAAGGGATGGAAATTCCTCAGAAAATTCTTTCTAGTCGCAGCTGACACAGACAGTCAATCACCGCTCAATGTTATTGTTTACTCCCAGGTCAGTCTTATTTGAGCGAGGCTTTCACCAAAGGCTTTTCAGCTATGATTGTTCCATCTTTCATTCAGACATATTACAAAATGTGGCTTGGTCTTGGGTGAACTCTTTACAACTCTGAAGGTGGTATGGTGTGATTTGAAGGGTATTTGATTCTTATTTCTAGTCATTTTGTGTTAGTTTCTGAGGTTTCAAAGCTTAGTTTACTTGATATGTCAACAGCTATTTAAGTGGACTATCTCCAAACTTAATTTAAAAGAGAAAAATTACATACTATCTCTCTGTAATCCTAGTTACAAAATAAGTCTTTGATTGAATAGATATTCAAAATCTAATTTTACTTAAAATTCATCTACATGGTTCCAGGTTTAAACCACTATGCAACTCCTCAGGCAAGTGTCTTCTACCCATAGCCTTGGGTAACAAAGGCCTTGTGAATGATTTACATTTAAAATAATTACTATATACATTTTACTGTATTGTACATAACAGAAATTAGATAGACCATTTCAACAAAATCAGTTATCAACCCTTTAGAATTTAAATCAGGCATATCCAGCCAAAATAATCTTCCTGCTTTATGTTCAAATTGGCCAGATCCAGCCTCTCACACCCATCCTACAATGTTAGTCTAAAAAGTATACAGTCATATAATCAAAATTTTAAGGCTACAAGATAATGCAGGATAAATTCAAAACAATGTGAATAAATAATTGTTACATTTGATAGAATAATCTGAATGCTAAAAGGTTAAGCAAATCTTAATGTCAAACAAAATACAGGGTGTCGATAAATTACCTTTATAATTTGAAAAGTTCAGAAACAAATGAAAAGTAAAGATAACTCAGGATAGTTGATTGGAAAACATAGGCAAACAAAGATTTATTGAAAACACCAGTACACTTTCTACGTGGGCTCCATTGGTTGCGTGCAACACATCTAGATGATAAACTGTTGAAATTGTAAAGATAATTTATGAACACCTATACAGACAGTATATATACTTATGGCCCTTTAAGCTATGAGTTCAGAAAGCAAAGTTGGCAAGATCAATAAAATAAAGAGATCAATAAAATAAAGTATCAGTCAAGTAATGGATTTGATTTAATATTCCTATACAAGTATTCTATATGTGAATGGAATTATAATAGAAAACTAGCTGCAATTATGGTAATGGGGATGAAAAGTTTGCTTCCCAGCCACATAGTTGTGGGTTCTGTCCCACCGTATGCACTTTGGATATATATATATCTTGCTACAGCTTTGAACTGACCAATGCTTTGTGAGTGTATTTAATAAACAACTACTCAATGATAACAGTAATTGTGGATCAATTTCTAACATATTTCAACACAAGATTTCAGTGTAAAACTAATTTAAACACCAAACAATATTATTTGAGATAAGTCAACAAGGGAACCTTCACACAGTCAATCAGCCTGCTAGAACTTGCAGTCAAACCTCCCTCAACTCACACTCTTTCCTTTTAAAAGTACACATAAGGTAATGAAGTCCTATTATATGTGTGTGTAGTATTATTTTATATATTATCAAACATAAATGGGTTGGTCATAACTGGAATGCCTTTGATCCTAGGTTTGATCAACCAGAAATAACCTGGGGTTAAATGGCAACAGATTTAAGACTCAAAGTTTAAAAGGTCTGTGTTTTAAATCTGATATGATATCAGATAGTATGGATTAGTAACTGTAAAATGTATCTTACTGCACTAGAGCAAGAGGAATTTAATTGGACATGGGAGAAAGAAAAAAAAATGCAAGATGATCTAGCTAGACAAAAAAAATAAATAAAATAATAAGAGGAAGTATAAAAATAAAATGGAAACAGAACAGCCTATTATTAAGTGACCAACAGGTGTATAGAGTAAACCCTGAGGGAACCCACAGCTGGTGAATAAACAACCTGGTAATGTGTAGAGTTTGTCCAGAAATTGGGGCGAAGGATTGTAAAGAAGATTTTAAAAAAAGCGGAATAGAAGAGTTATAATAGAAATCAATTAACGAAAAAAGGAGAGGGAGAGGGAGAGAGAGAGAGAGAGAGAGAGAGAGAGAGAGAGAGAGAGAGAGAGAGAGAGAGAGAGAGAGAGAGAGAGAGAGAGAGAGAGAAATCAGTCAATGAATTAAAGATTATATTTTATCTTTTTCTTTTACAATGTTCCAGTCTTTGGACTGCAGCCATACTGGAGCACCACCTTGAGTTTTAGTTAAACAAATACTGTTTAAAGTCTGATATTTATTCTAATGGTCTCTTTTGCCCAACTGCTAAGTTACAGAGACATAAACCAACATTGTTTGTCAAGTGGTGGAGTAGGGAACAACACAAAGACACACACATTTATATATATCCACACAGACTTCTACAGTTTCCATTTACCAAATTCACTCACAAGGCATTTGTTCGCCAAGGGCTATAGTAGAAGACACTTTCTTAAGACACAGTGGGACCGTATCCGAGAAGTTCATAAATAATTCAGAAATGTTCCAAAAAAAATAGAAAAAAGTGATCATAGTAAAAGCATCACCAGTTTTGGATACAAAAGTGAATTCTAGTTGAGTTGATATTGCAGGAAACTAACGAGCAAACAAAACTTTTCCAAGTTTTTAACATGCTTTTGGCAGGAAGTTTTGTAACCTACTCAGAGGTAGTTTCTGAAATTAACATTCTGGTTGGTGCAAGTCAATAACAGAAGACACTTCAGCCAACAGCAAAAAGTAGAAATCACATGAGTTAAAACGTTTTTAACCCTTTAGCATTCAGATTACTCTGTCAAATATAATGCTTATTTATTTACATTGCTTTGAATTATTCAGGCATTATCTTGTAGCTTTGAGATTTCAATGATGTCATTGTTTATTTCTAGAATGACATTGTAGGTTAAGTGTGAGAGGTTGAATCTGGTCAGTTTGAACATAAAACAGATCAAATATTTGGGCTGAATATGGCTGGATTAAGTGCTAACGGTTAACATTAATAGTTAAGTTAGTGTTAATGTATCTAACGAGGAAGAATTAAAAAGTGAATTAGAAATAATTATGCAATAAAGAAAAGAATATTGATCAACAATTTATTATTTTAAATCCTATTGTGACCTCTTCAGCAAAGAAAAGAATCCACCACATTTGCCAAAGTAGTGATAAAAAAATTCTGAAATAAATGTAGAAGGTTGTACATTAGATGGCATAGCAAAACAGAATTATTTAGAGAATAATGTTTTGATTTTTACCCAGAAGTCATTCTGAATTTGCTGTATAATTGCTGTGCAAAGGTGATATAATGAGGAAGAACAACTATGGTGAGTGCACTGCTCCAAGTCAGAATGAGTTGTGAAAGTAACTGAATAGAATGGCTTGTTTAACCAGTCAAAATTTCTGAGCAATTCTATATCTTACATTCGTTTGCTTGCTTCAGGCATTGAACTGCAGCCAAGCTGAGACACTAAGTAAAACCATCACTTAACAACCAGTGTTAGTTTGTTTACATCCTTGTAGAATAAGAATCAAACTTTAAAACAAAATAAGCACTGGGTCAATTTATTCAACTAAACCCTTTCAAGGCAGTGCCCCAGAATGGCTGCAGTCCAAAGACTGAAACAAGTTTTAAAAAATGAAAGATATAGTTTAACAGTAATGACACTGTGTGAGGTTTATAATTTTTTCTGAGACATTAATGAGATAAGTGATGCAAAATGTCTACAATTGAGAATTGAATCCAAATCATGTGCATAGATCAGTAAAAGAATCCCTCTATAATGTAAATTAAGCATATGGACATAACACGAGAGATTCTGTGAGATGCATGATATTCTAAGGAGCTTTAGCTAAAATAACCATCAAGTAACATGAAAGTTTCATCTGAATCCATCCAGCAGTTCTCGAGATATCTTGTCCACAGACAAGCAAACAAACAAACATGACTGAAAACAATACCTCCGCCTTCGCTAAGGTAGAGGTAATAATATATATAAAACAAAAGAGGATGGAGAAGATATCCATATCATGACTGAGAAGAATCAAGTTAGTGTCTGTGGGTGGTAAAAAGGGCTAGCGTTCAAGCATCGAGACTAAATGCCTTAAATATTTAGTTTCATGCCCCTTCCTACAACAAAATTAGCATCAGTTATACAGTGAGATTATATAATCAAACACACCCTGCTTCATGGCAACTGAAACCAAATACATTTGTACAGAAATACAAACAGGGATGTTTGAATAAGATGATCACAACGTAACCACGTGCTTCCGGGTTCATTCCTACTGTGCAGCACATTGGACAAGTGTCTTCTAATATACATATAAACCATGTGGAATTTAGTAACTGGAAACTATCCAGAAACCTGTCATTTATTTATGTATGCATGTATGTACATACATACGTATGTATGTATGTATTCATGTATGTGTTTCACAAAACACTACCACTTGCAACAAAACCAGTATTGAATCAGTATGGTAACTTATCCATTTAGTAAAATATAGAAATATGGAATGACAAAATATGTACTAGAGTGAATGAAGTACTGGGGACACTACAATCATCAAAAAACACCTGATGGTAGAGCTCCAATAGGGTCATAGTTCAATGACTGAAACCAGTACAAAAAAGTATATATTGGTGACGTAGGCAGTATTAATAATGAGAGGTAAAATTTATCCTCATTTAAACAAGGATATCCTATTAGAATAGACTATACCAGAGGTTTTCAAACTGTAGTCCGCAAGGACAAGACAGGGGGTCCGTGGACAGCAAATACTTTTTATGGGCAATTTGATTTTATATATGTTTTTTCATCGAAATCTTTTAATTGACGATCAACCTATTTGTTAAATACTGTTAAATAAACAAATGTAAAAATATGTTACTTTAAGCAAATATTTATGTATAATTTTTCATAAGCGTTTATAAAGGGGGTCCCTAAGGTAAAGCCTGAAATATAAAGGGGTCCGCAAGTCAAAAAGTTTGAAAACCCCTGGACTATACTGGGACAGATATACTACGATAGAAACTCTTGGTACAAAATGCACTCTTGTTCCTACATTTAAGTGGGGATAAGTATTAAACCAGTAAAAGTACATACAAGTATGTGAATGTATGCATGTGCATGCATCCTTGATACCTGACCCACAGTAATATCCAGGGTGTGATTACATGAGCTCTTCACCACTGAAGGAGTGGACTTGACAACTCAGAGTCATGAATAGCTGAGGAAAGTCATTGATGGAAAGTGCTCCATAGGGAATGAAGGGCTTAAGTAAAGTAAGTAACCCAGTACTAGTGAAGCCCTCATTGCCTCCAGGAGTAACACCCTGGATATTACATAGGATCAGGGATGGCGGACCAAGAGAATATTTATGGCTACTTGTGACCTACTTGTGACTACATGGGTGTCTAAAACAGTTAGTAAAAATACAGTACATGCCATCAAGTCACATTCACAAGTGATGGCTGTAATACTACTTGTATCACTTTAAGGCAGCAAGCTGGCAAAATTGTTAGCAGGGGCAAAATTCTTAGCAGCATTTTGTCCATCTTTACAGTCTGAGTTCAAAATCTGCTGCAGTCAACTTTGCCTTTCATCCTTTCAGGGTTCATAAAATAAGTACCAGTTGAAAACAGAGATCGACGTAATCAACTTAGCCCCTCCCCTAAACCTGCAGGCATTGTGCCAAAATTTGAAACCAATATTACTAGAATCACTCACCCCAGTTGAATAGTTGCAGAAAGGTGCCTAAACATCTAGATGTCTCAGGTAAGTCTGATAAACACATATTTTTCTTACAATAGAATATAGTCAAGATTTCTCATTTCCATTTACTTCCTCCATATAGACCAGGAGTTCTCAACCATTATTTATCTATGGACCGCTTTCATCCCTATTTTATTTTGGTGGACCCCCATAGCCATTCAATGTTTAAAAACTAGTTTTATATAAACTTCTTTCAAAATTCCTATTTTGTTTTCCACACATTAACTTGTGTAGGTAGAACTATTATTTTATTCTTGTTTCAGTAATTAGACTGAAGGGGCTTTTTAGTTAAACAAATCGACCCACACCAGGGCTTATTTGTTATCAATCTCTTTTGCTGAACCACTAAGTTACGGGTCGTAAACACAACATTGGTTGTCAAGCGATGGTAGGAGTACAAACACACATATATATTATATAACAGGCTTCTTTCAGTTTCCATCTACCAAATCCTCTCACAAAGCTTTGGTTGGAATGAGACTATAGTAGAAGACACTTGCCCAAGGTGCAACGCAATGGGACTGAACCCAGAACCATGAGGTTGGGAAGCAAGCTTCGTACCACAGCCACGCCTGCACCTAAATATTAATTGTAAGAGAAAGAAATCTAGCTGTTTCTTGCAATACATAACAATACATATATCTAAAGTAAATTTTTCTTTTTTTCAGTGACCTTTAAAATACTTATTGTAGATCCCCAACTTACTATGAAGCCCAGCTGAAAACCATAGCCCTGACTTATTTCTAATCAGTTTTTGAACATTCTCAATGAACAAAGAATATTTCGTTTACATGAATTAAGATGAGCTTTGTGAAGTATATGTCTATCACACACCCACAAATATGATATGATTATACTTTTCTCACTAAGTGGAGGTAATAATAATAATAATAATAATAATAATAATAATAATAATAATAACAACAATAACAACAACAACAATAATAACAGCTCTATCTTTACTATCAAATTACTTTCATACATAAAATCAACAGAGAGAATGTTTACACATGATCAAATAAAAAACTGGGATGTTTTTCCTATTTTACCAAAAGAAATAGGATTCCAGCTGACAACACATTGGTGAGATGATCAGTGTATGAAGGCAGTGGGGGACTAGCAGAATCAGGAATAAGTCATTTTTTTTCAAAGACTTTTTTAAAACTTTGTGTGTGTGTGTGTGTGTGTAAGCAGCATAGAGTGACATGAAAGTTTGGCATGAATTTTTTGTTTTTAATTCCATTCAACACGGTGCGTGCTTACATGTTAGTGTATGTATACATATACTAAATACTAACATACAAAAATGAACACAAATTTTATAGCCATATATACAATTAATATATATATATATATATACATATATATATATATATATATACATATATATATATACATATATATATATAGCGTTCAATACCAGATTCGCGTTTGGCCGTACGGCTTTTTAATGTTGTTTTCACTGTCCATTTTTTCTTGTCTTGGTTTGTGTTTGCCACCTTGGAATCCTCTGTTTAGTGGGTCGATACACTACTCAGGAAGAGACTATTCTGGAGTACGTTCTGCCTTATCTTCAAAATGTCTAGTTAGAATAGAGGCAGCTGACGAAGGATTAATTTCAAGTGGCTATCTGTTTTCCTATGTGTTCGTTCCGTTGTCTGTGGTTCATTTTTCTAACGTCCTGTACCCTGATATGCCTCTATATACACATGTAGATGTAAGTATGTACATATATGTGGGTATACATGCATACATATTCTTTGTATTATTATTTTATATATATACATACACAAGTATTGGCATCATGTGGTCCTACATTTGATCCCATGGCAGTACCTTCTACTTTTCTACTATAGCTTTCAACTGACCAATGGCTTATGAGTGGCATTTGGTAGACAAAAGCAGTGCAAAAGTATATCAACTGTGTATGTGAGAGTGTGTGTTGGCTATTTATATCATATCCAGTAACTTACCAGTTCACTAACAACCTCTGAAATAAGTAGTAGACTGACATAAATACTGTGGTCACTAGTAATACACCAACAAGATCACAGTCTAATATATATATAGGCGCAGGAGTGGCTGTGTGGTAAGTAGCTTGCTTCCCAACCACATGATTCTGGGTTCAGTCCCACTGCATGGCACCTTGGGTAAGTGTCTTCTACTATAGCCTCGGGCCGACAAGCCTTGTGAGTGGATTTGGTAGATAGAAACTGAAAGAAGCCCGTCATATATACGTATATATGTGTGTGTGTGTTTGTTCCCGCCAGCATCGCTTGACAACCAATGCTGGTGTGTTTATGTCCCCGTAACCTATCAGTTCGGCAAAAGAGACCGACAGAATAAGTAAGAGGCTTACAAAGAATAAGTCCTGGGGTCGATTTGCTCGACTAAAGGCAGTGCTCCAGCATGGCCGCAGTTAAATGACTGAAACAAGTAAAAGAGTAAAAGAGAATATATATATATATATATATATATATTGATAAATAAATTCAAAAAAGGATAAAACTCTTTTACAAGAATGTTATCAAGAAGCCAGTGTGTAAAAAAATTTGATGAAGATATACACAGATAAACTTCATTCCCTTTACTCTGTCGGATACGTAGTTGTTCAGTTTTGGTGAGGTGAGAATTCTGTTTATTTATATATATTTTTGGGACAATATTGTGCTGATGAACGAAATCTAGATTCATTCTAGTAATCGCGAAATCGGTCGATACGCAATTAAGTCTATTTTAAAAGAAAGTTGGTCATCTTCTGTTGGTTGTTTTTTCCTCGCATAGGTACTAAATGTGGTTATTTTGAGAAGTCCACTGTGTGGCGTTGTTATTTTTTTATAATAATGCCCTTTATATAAATATATATATTGATAGATAGATAGAGAGAGAGAGAGGGGGAGAGACAGAGAGACAGACAAAGAGAGACCTACATCATCATTGATTTAAGGTTCACTCTTTCACACTTACATAGGTCAGGGAATTTGCTCTTCTTGTGAACAACTTTCATCTGTTTCCAAGCAAAACAATATTTCTGCTGAGACCTTTACACATGAACAGCTCAATATCCCGGTCATATTTCCATGGAATATCGCAAACAAACCACTGCTTTCATATGAACAGTAAATATTTATAATAAGAATGTAACGTCAAGACAAAAAGACACTCATGCATGCATAACACACTCATATGATGAGCTGCTTTCAGTTTCTATCAATCAAATTAACTTACAAGACTCTAGCCAGCTCAAAGTTGTAGAAGAACCTTGCCCAAGATGTTGTGCAGTTGGACTAAACCGGAAACTACATGGTTGTGAACTGAACTTCTTAAACACATGGCATACATAAATACGTATGTATGTATGTCAGTGTTTCTGTTTGTTTCCACAACTTGACAACCGGTGCTGGTTTGTTTACGTCCTCGTGACTTAAGGGTCGTAAACAAAAGAGAGCTGATAGAATAAGTACCAAACTTAAAAACAAAAGTAAAGTACAGGGGTGGGGGTCAACTTATTCGACTAAAACTCTCTTCAAGGCTGTGCCGCAAAAGGCTGCAGTCCAATGACTGCAGCAAGTAAAAGAGGAACGATAAAATAATTTAAAAATTAGACTTTCATCATAGTATACTGCAAAAGAGTAGGTAGAGGGGAGAAAAAGATGATCTCCCTATATCCCAGAGAGAGTGTAGGAGTATAATATCCTCCTACCCCGAATAACCATGCTTGAAGCATGCTAGGAGAAAGGAGTTATAAGAAGGGGATGCAGAACGCTGACAGCAGTGGTTATGTAGAGTCGGTGAGAGTGGATGAATTCGAGGGTATGTAGCCTGGTTCAGCTAATAGATGTGATGACAAGAACAGTGATAACAAGGTAGGATGAGGGAAAACTGGTGGTGATGGTTGTACTAGTGGTAATATCAGTAATAGTGACTGGCGGTTGTAGCAGTCGTAGTAATTAATATTAGAGGCGATGTTGACGATAGAGACAGTAACAGTGGTGCGGTGTTGACAATAGTAATAGTAGTTGTATTCTAGTTGTGGTTATCTAGTCGTACTAATAATAGTAGTTGTAGTGATAATACAAGCCGTACTAATAGTAATGGTTACGATCGTAATACTAGCAATACTACAAATAGTAGTACAAGTGAAGCAATAAGCAAGCAGGAAAAGAAAGACTGAGAAAGAAGAACCAAAGGAAGATTTACGATATATCGTAAAAAGTAGAATTGAAGAAGTAAGCATTGAAGACATGCAAATGAATGAATGACAGAATGAAACGGGGGTGGTGGGTTTGAAATTCTATTTCAGAAAGTTCGCAGAAGATAAATATATAGATTACAACCGTCCGTACAAGTAAAATGGAAAATAATTAAAATAGCCAAAAACCAACACGTAAATGGGAAACATTTGTGAACATGTTCAATATATTTCTGTACGTGTGTGTGTCGGTGTCTCTTTAATACTGGCGATCTTTAGATCGCTCTCTGCGATATAGAGACAGGCAAACAGTAATAAAC
This sequence comes from Octopus bimaculoides, assembly GCF_046866305.1. NCBI lineage: Eukaryota > Metazoa > Mollusca > Cephalopoda > Octopoda > Octopodidae > Octopus > Octopus bimaculoides. The sequence continues at coordinate 79,708,570 of NC_142933.1, forward strand.
ACGAGTGAAAACTAAGGCTTGACCCTTCCCACCAAAAAAAAAAAAAAACATGGTACAAACCAGCTAAAGAAATAAATGTCAGAGACCCATGTACAGAGGACACAATGTCCATGTGTACATATAAAAATATATATATATACACACACACGCAGGGAGGGCCCAAAGTCACGGACCAACATTTGACTTTTTTTTTTTTTATATCACGCTATCATTCATTTTGCTCATCATGTACAAGTACGTGTGTATTCATTAATTTATATATTTTATTCAATTTTAGAAAAACTGAAGTATGCCTTTGACAATTCCGGAGCGTATTGAACTTATTTCGTGCGTGACTTTTGGCCCACCCTGCGTGTGTGTAAATATATATACATACATACACACACACACTCACTAAATATTAGTTAAAAATATACATATATTATTTTGAGTTCTATTTTTTTTCATCAGCATAATATATATATATATATATATATATATATATATATATATATATATATATATATACATACACGTATATACACTCACTACATACATACAATAAATATGTGAGGGGGAGAGATTTATATGTGTGTGTGGGTGGTGTGTATTTAGAATGTAGTAGTATCGTTAATATTTCGATAAAATGTTTCAACTAATATAACATAACGGCGAGTGGGGGCTATCTCTGGCTCTAGCTCTTTCGTTTCGTTGGATCCAGTAACAACCCACTCATATATATTATTCTCTCTATTCTCTATTTCATTCTTTTGTATTCATATTATTCACCCACCCCCTTATACGGAAAGGAAGAAATTGTAATACGATAATAAAAGGATGAAAGTAAAGAGCAGTTTCGGCATAAAGGAAGAATGAAATTGAATGGAAAGAAAATGAAAAGGATTAAAAGTTAAGAAAATAATAACCGAAGCGATAACGTCTTAGAAGAACGGGGAATGCGCGCACGTGTGAGAGAGATAGAGAAGGAAAGTGTACATTTGATAAATAAATAAATAAATAAGCGAAGCAGTTTTGTGAATTGATACTAATTTAAATCAACAAATATAAAGTTTTAATTAGATTGCTTAATACATTATTTATTTATTTTTAAGGCGGTGCGATGGCAGAATCGTTAGCACGCCGGGAAAATACTGAGTGGTGTTTCGTCCGTCTTCATGCTCTGAGTTCAAATTCGGCCAGGGTCGACTTTGCTCTTCGAGTTCAATGAAATAAGTACCAGTTGAGCAGTGGAGTCGGTAAATTTTCAGATTAACACCCGCACGATTTTCACTAGGGTGTTAGGGTTTTAGGGTTAGGGAATTCCGTCCGTAACCCTAACTCCTGAGAGAAAACTGTGCGGATGTTAATCTGAAAATTTACCCTGGAGTTGATGCAATTGACTAGTTCCCCTCGGGTTTTGTGCTTATAGTAGAAAGAATTGTTGTTAGGTGGTGAGCTGGTAGAATCGTCTTTACGTTCTGAGTAAAGAATACGTACACCACCCGTTTTCGGTGTAACGAAACAGTGGGCGTACGTATTTACTTTCGTCCAAATTCCGCCGAGATTGATTTTGCCTTTCATCCTTTTGAATTCGATGTAACTGACTTATCCCTTCCCCTGGAATTGCTGGCTGTGTGCTAAAATTGGAAACCATTATTATTATGAAGGCGGCAAGCTGGCAGAATTGTTAGCACGCTGGACGAAATACTTAGCAGTATTTCGCCCGTCGCTACGTTCTGAGTTCAAATTCCGCCGAGGTCCACTTAACCTCCCATCCTTTCGGTGTCGATAAATTAAGTACTAGTTGCCCCCGGTCGATAAAATATGCAGCAGATATTTATCTGTTAACAAGTACATATGTAAATACATGAAAAAAGCAGGCGTTGAAATAAGAAGCCAATGTCATGGGGAGAAGAGGACCGGGAAATTACACCTGTTCCTTGGTGTGTGGGGGGTGAGGATTAAAAAGGGGTATTTCTAATAATGTTAGATGGTTTAGAAACTTTTTAAAGTTTTCCAACAACATCACAACGAGTGATTTTGCTTTCTCATTAATAAGGAGGAGGGAGGAAAGTTCACTAAAATATTTTTGCCTGTTGGAGAGACGTAGGCTCGAGTACAGGAAGTGCAAGTGCACCCGCTAAAATTCTAAGGGAGGAGGCAATGAACACTCTTTGAATACCCTTCTTAAAAACTGGGTTTGCATCCACTACGTTTGTGGAGTAGAAGGTATTTTGTTAGTTTGAGAGCCACTGTAATAAACCATAAACAATATACACAGCAAAGTAAAGATACTGAGTGAGGATCACATTCATATTATATAAAATGTATGTATGTATATTCTGGGCTAAGACAAATCCCCACTTCACACATAAATAAAAGCACCAGTAGCCTCCACTAAATCATACGTGTAACTCGCACCAAGAGATTTCCCACATACACATAATTCTAAAAGCAGAATTTCTGTTCTACTTTTCTGTTGTACCAAAATCGTAACCTTTTTTTTTTTTCCCCCCTTTCAATATTTAAAACGAAAAGATTTAAATGCATGTTCACTTTGTAATCATGTGATTCTAGATTTGATCGTTCAGCTCTGCACTCGAGGCAAGTATTTTCTTATACCATAATCTCAAGTCGCCCAATACCTTATGAGTGGAATTTTGCAAATAAAAACAGTGGAAGCCCATCGTGTGTGCATGTGGTGTGTGAAACACTGAATTTTTCACCAAAGATGTAAACATCGGTGAAAGAAAAAAAAAGAAGAAATGATGACATTCCTTTGTCACTTTTCCTCTAAACTATATAGCAAATCAGTGCTTGGCCCATATTGATATTTTTCACTCGCATACACATGCATTTTAGATATATAAGTAACTACCTTTTACGTAGTGGCAGAGTAAAGTACATGATAACCTTTGCCAAAGGGATGGTGGCAATGTATACCTCGCATTACACTAATGATAATTACATTAGCTTACACATGGCTACCATGCGATTGACTTAAGATCCACCAACAGTTAATTAGCGGAAATTGCGTTAATATCACATTGCTCTAATGCGGGCATACCCGAAAAATCGCTGAAGCATTGCCCCCTTGGTACTGTATGATCGTGCAGAACCCACTGTTAAACATATCAATATCCTCGGCTTGCAGAGCACTCAACATCAATTCAAAAACAAAGTATCTGTCTTTATTCTCCGTTTGACCTAAGTATTGCAGCTCGGATAAACTTATCAAGGACGTGTCTCAAGAGTTTGCTCAACAAACAATGATTTCTGTAAATACGCTAAACCTCGGTGCATCTCGAGATGCACAAAAGAGGTTACACGACGTGCTCAATTTGGTCTAGTGTTCTCAAGTCCAAGACACTGATAATAAATCTCTGTACTGTAAGTGGTTCTTTGACAACCTCAAAGTACAATGAAAAATAAAAGTGATAAAATTGAGTACAGATACTAAACCCATCGAGTGTGTTGTTGTTGCTTAAGCTATTTTATTATTAGGTAATATTGAAGGCGCTACAGAAACAAGCAAGTTGAGAAGCGTCAGCGGCGAAAGGAAAACAACACAAACGCAGAGCGCCGAGCCATCCTCTTGGTATGCAAGTACTGTGACAGAAGCTGCACTTCAATCATAGGAAGAATCAGCCATGAAAGAAGCTGCGAGAAAAAGTTCGATTAAGTGACCTCGAATCTGAATTGACCGTCTGCATAGACGAAAAGGGCCAATTATTGAAGGCGGTGAGCTGGCTGAGTCGTTAGCACGTCGGGCAAAATGCTTAGCGGTATTTCGTCCGCCTTTACGTTCTGAGTTCAAATTCCGCCGAGGTCGACTTTGCCTTTCATCCTCTCGGAGTCGATAAATTAAGTACCAGTTGAGTGCTGGGGTCGATCTAATCTACTTACCCCCCCCCCCACACACACACACAAAATTTCAGCCCTTGTGCTAATAGTAGAAAGGATTATTAAGGTGATATCTGCTTTTCAAACAGGTTAAACATGTATACTAATTTTATTTTAAAATTATCTACACTACGCACGAACATACATTGTCCTATTGAGATAAGATATTTTATCAAATGATGTTTAAATTTTTTGATAATATAATAATGATCAGCACGTGCTGCTGGAGTTACACTGCAAAGATTTATATGAAAATGAATGACAATCTACTACTGCTGTTGTTAATGGTGTCAAATAACTCTTCAATCATACAACTATTTGGAAATCGTATTGATTAGGAGGAGGGAAAAAAACTGTCGTGGCTTAACGACTCAGATGGAAGAGAGCGATGTATCATGTAAAGAATATTATTTTGATTGACCCCACATTTTTTTAGTTCAAATCACACTAAAGTCTTTGTTATTTCGTTTCACTGTTGAAGACAGACTAGTTCTTGATAATAAAATAACCACCAGTAATTACTTTGACGTTGAATTGATCGATATATATATATATTACAGTTTGTTTTGTTTATTTCTGTAAAGAATAGTTTAGCATTTAAAAAGAAATAATTGATTTCAAAAACAGCACATAGAAAGAAAAGCATTTTACTCTAAGCGGTGTCTACATTTTTTTTTCTGTGATATGAACGGCACGAGTAAACTTATATAACTACATAACAACAAGCATTGAAACTGGATCGTAGATCCTACTGAAAGACTCATCTACATTAATGCCTGTTTTGACACATGTGTGGAGTCGTAGAAGACTTCCTTGCCTGTTTAATCAGGTATGGAAGAGACCAACGATATCTCTACTCTTTTTCATTCCTCTAAAATAGCATCCTTATTTTATTTTTTTACGTTATTTTTTCAATTGTTCCTTTCCTTAACTATCTACACTATTCGATTTTCTTTTAATCTCGCCTATCTTCCCAACAATGCAGTCTTTATCTCCTGCCCTTTTCCTTTATCTGGCCTTACTCACCCCCCGCCACCAAACCAGAACCATACACCCTGCACACACTACATTGCTCGCAAACAAAAATGGAATGGATTGGAATGAGGAAGCAAAAGAGAGACAGAGTGAGCGTATCTCGTGACGAATAAGCTGCACAATTCCAACAACAACATTCCACTAACGAACACACACACATACAAAACAGTGTGTATATAAAAATAATAAGGCAATTGTTTCCTTTCGTACGGTTTCATTTTTATGAATATTTGACATTTTGTAAAATAAAGGGAGATAATTAGCCCCTTGGTGTTCAAAACATAAAATGGGGAGGGGGTGCTAATCTTTCATCATTTACAACAACAACAACAAAAACGAAAACGGGAGAATATTTCATAAGAAAAAAAAATCTATATTTCTATACACATACGAATATTGAACTTGCACAGGCACTGAAATATCTACACTTATACACACGTATACATGTACACACAAGCACAATACCTGATGGCAATAGAAATACATATAAATATTTAAATAAACTTCTATAAGAATATAAAAAAATTAAACTATATATATATATATATATATATATAATATCATTTAAAAGAAACTGTTTACTTCTTCCAAATTAAGGCTATTAGGATTGGCATAGCTTATAAAACAAAAAATACAAAAGAAAAATTAATTTAGATTAACAGATTTCTTTTTATATTTCTTCTTGTCATGTTACACTGCATGAACTATCTCTAGACCTTAAGGGAAACTAACACAGAAGGAAAGAGATCAAGTTTGTTGATCCTCACATCACCTCGGAAGCAGGAAGCAGGAAACTTACAGATAGTTGTTAGAGTACATTGGCGTTGTTACGGATAACGATTAAATTACGAACATTCACATCTCTATTTGAAAACATCTATCTTGGTAGCTGAACAAATTTAGAACAATTTTAAAATAATGAAAGTAAAGGAAGGAATATCAGATGTCTACTGTGAGGGTTAATTTTTTTTTTTTTCAACATCAGGTCATTTGGTACAGGCCATTGTCACTAATAAGATGTCCCTTTATTTTTATTACTAGCTATAGTAATCATTTCAGAGCAAATATTGTGTTCCTGTTTTGTCAAGTTACCCAACCAGTGTAGAACAAAATATTGAGAATAAAAATAAAATACTTTAAAAAAAGACAAACTATAAAGTAAATAAATAAAAGGGGTGTTTGGACAGACTGAGGTGGAGAGGGGAATTATGACATTTTGGAGAGATAACATGAGAGGAAGATTAAGGGAGGAGGTGTTGAGCCAATATCTTACAATAATATTTACACGTTACTTGACACATATGATGGGAACTAATCTACTTTAGTTCTCAGAAAATAACAAGGTATACGATTACTGTAAATTCTTAGTTACCTTGCTGTACAAAAGCATCAGCAAATACAAATGGTTGATCACTCTTCTAGTCTTGCTCCACATACAAATAAACATTTTATGAGCTTGATGCCATTTAAGTGATGAGACGAAGGTTACAAGATACCTAGTGGTTTCTAAAGAGGTTTTTTTGTTTTTTTTGTAGAATACCTTTAAAAGACCGATATGCGTAGAGCAACATTGAGAATATTTTTGCATTTGGTATCAGTCCTAAATTTATCTTGCAAATTTCAATGTGCTACCGTATCAAAATAAAAGAACGAACTTGATGCATTAAAAGGCATTTAAGGGAATCCCATCGAGATACTTGAAAAAAACAATGAAAAAACAGGGGTAGGGACCACAGAATTGACAAGCTTGTCTCCACTAATGTCTACAAAAACTCTAAAGTATGATGTTCTACTCTTTATGAAATATACTATAAAATGGTAATTCAGTCTGTTTAATATTTTCATAGGTTAGTCCTAAACGTCCATACTTGTTTTCAGACTTTTAGTTAACCTTTGTTTCATAGCTTCTGAGTAATATAAAGCTTTCTTTCATAAGTTCCCAGTTACTCAGATAGCTGAGTATAACAAGAATGTATATCATATATGATGTATGGACGCCAGGGAAATATGTCTTGTGTATTACATGTGATATACAAGCGGCAAAGGGTTAATTAATCTAATCACAGGCTCCTCTATTAGCTCAGAAATTAATATTTACGCTACACATGTGGACTCTCCGAAAATCTCAAAAATACTAAGGTGTGCTGTTTTATGTCTATAAAATCGTAATTAGCCAAGTTTAAATTAGTTTTAGTAGTTACTTATATCGCTTCATTTGTAAATTGGGTGAATGTAGCCGTTGCTTATTCGACAACTTTAGCAAAATAAGAAAAAAGTCTTTAAAAAAAAAAAAAACCTTCTTATTTCTTTCTTGAACTTAATAGATGAAATATTGGATATTTTCCGCTTGACAAAGCAGATCCGACGTTTTGGGATTGCATTTCCACACAAATGCAGATATTCATACTGATTTTATGCTAGATTCTATCTGGTATATAACAGCCTAAATGATCCAAAATATTCAACTTCGTATTAAACCTGTCCCGTATATAGCATGATACACAGGGCATGTTACCCCGGCGTACATTCATCATTCTAGAAGTTGAAAAAAATTGGAATTTTGAAAGGAAATTTTTATGTTACTGAGAACGTATGAAACAAGGGCTAAGTAAAAGTCTGAAAACAAGAATGGACGTTCAGGGAAATGCTTTAGACAGGCAAAAAGGGTTAAAACATCTTGGGAAACCATTTCTATTACTGCATTTCTAACTTTGTGTTTTAATTTTTAGAAAAAAATCTAGAATTATAAGGAGCTTTATAGAAGAAATTTTTATAAAATAAAATCTTGCATTATATCTCTTGCAACAACAACAATTCTAATTTTGATAGTTAATTGTATCTTCATCTTTTATCGTACATCTTTATGGTTGATCATGGATACCTACTCTATGTATCGGTTTAAATGGTTTCAATTGATTTTATATCTTGCCATCTTTTTTTTCCTCATTTGTAGTGATGGTGGTGAGGGGTATTTTACATTTTTAAAGAAAATATTTGTACAAACTAATTAAGACACTATATTAAAAAAAAGTAAAACAAGCATTCTCAAACACCTTTCTAAACCATCTTCAAAATTATTGATATTTTAATTTACATGTTACACCACATTAAATCTATGAAGAAAAGTGGAGTTTTCTCCATCTATTCAATGATGAAAATATACGGGAAAGCTGTAATTCAACAATTATTTTAACATATATTGTAACATATATTGTAACAGGAAGTCGAGTTGCTTCTATACTGAAATGTAATGTACACCATATTTTATTTATTGATTTAAAGAGGAACAATTTGCCAAGATATTCAAAATTGTTTCGATTTTCTCTTATTCAATATGATGTACCAATATAAATTTTATATTCTTTTATTTGCTTCAGTCATTTGACTGCGGCCATGCTGGAGCACCGCCTTTAGTTGAACAACTCGACCCCAGGACTTATTCTTTGTAAGCCTAGTACTTACTCTATGTTTTACATTAAATTCCAATAAAATCGGGATCTTTTTTAAAACGGGGGCCACATTTTTCATTAATGTTTTACGTAGTGTTTTTGGTACCGAAAGACTTTCAAACTTCGTATACTTATCTATTTTGGGATCTTTTTTAAAACGGGGGCCACATTTTTCATTAACGAAACACTTTGAAACTTGGAACACTGGTAGAATGTGTCATATAAAACATCTTTTTCTCTTAGTCTTCTTTAAAAAAAAAGAAATCCATAAATTATTCCATGTTAAAGTTGTCGTATTTCTGTAATTTCAACCAATCACTGACGTCCATTCAGCCGATATACATTAAGTGCCGACTACATAAACAAACGATTCTGAAACAATTAACCCTAACCCTAACCCTAGGGTTAGGGTTAGGATTAGGGTTAAAGCAAATTTAAAATGAAAAAAGCAAATAAAACGAAGAATCGTTTGTTTATGTAGTCGGCACTTAATGTATATCGACTGAATGGACGTCAGTGATTGGTTGAAATTATCGAAATAAGACAATTTTTTACATGAAATAAATTCGAATACAAAAATATTTTTCTGTTCTATAACACAAAATAGATAAGTATACGAAGTTTGAAAGTCTTTCCGTACCAAAAACACTACGTAAAAATGTGGCCCCCGTTTTAAAAAAGATCCCTATTTTGTGTTATAGAACAGAAAAATATTTTTGTATTCGAATTTATTTCATGTAAAAAATTGTCTTATTTCGATAATTTCAACCAATCACTGACAAGTATTCAGTTGTTTATATTTACTCCTTTGGCTGATTAAGCGGTGTAAAGCGTATTTAATTTCCATAGCTTCGTTTTGCTTTTTTCTTTTTAAATTTGCTGTTTTACCCTAACCCTAACCCTATCACCGATAGAATTGTTTCAGAATCGTTTGTTTATGTAGTCGGCACTTAATGTATATCGGCTGAATGGACGTCAGTGATTGGTTGAAATTACAGAAATACGACAACTTTAACATGGAATAACTTAGGGATTTCTTTTTTTTTAAGAAGACTGAGAGAAAAAGATGTTTTATATGACACATTCTACCAGTGTTCCAAGTTTCAAAGTGTTTCGTTAATGAAAAATGTGGCCCCCGTTTTAAAAAAGATCCTAAAATCGTAATCTACACCATCTGACAGGTATTTGTAGAAAGTTTCATTTAAAAATAGCCGTTTTTCTGAAAGTTATGAACTTAAGTCAACTAGTGTGAATTATTCGAAACTCCTATACGCCACACTCTGAAAAAGATTTTCACAACAAATTCCGATACAACCGAAATCTACACCACCAGAAAGATTTTTGTTGAAAATTTCATCAAAAAATATCCATTTTTTTTAAAGTCGTGAGGAAACAAAATCGGGTTGGGGCATACTTGTTTAAGTATGCCGAATTCTAAATCAAGGAGTAACGAAAATGATACATAGAATATAATCGTCTAACGTTTGTTTTTCTCCTACGCATTATGAACGCTATAAAATTTCCAATCGCTTGTAGTCATGCATAGCACTATTTCATCCTTATTTCGAATCATCAGTATGGCATAACTCGAGGCAAATAAATCACACTGAACTTATACAATTCTTACAAAGAGAAAATAGTTTAAGACAAACACTGTTAAATGGAAGTTTTCACGGAGAAGTTGTTTTAATTTCCATTTGTGCTATTCTATTTACCTTACATTTTTATAATAAATATCACGAATTTCCATCGCCAAATTCACGGAGAAGTCTAAAAACTTTCTCTAGCAGGATCACTGGATGTCTGGCAGGAACAGCTGATGTTAGTTGGAAATAGAACAAAACTAACGCTTGGAAATAAGGGATTATATCAATAGCTAAGAAATTGTTTGATACAAGCAGAGATTGCTAGAAAGCAAGCGATAGGATGAAAGAAAGCCACGAAGAGGCTTTTAAGGATACCTGAATTGCTGGCGTTCAGAGTTATTAGTGATGCAATTAGATATAGGAGATTTAGGAAGAAGAAAGCTCTAGATCCAAGTAATTGATTCTGGGATCATAATCTCTAAGATAAGAGATGTCCAATAGCTTTTGCATGCCATATTCTGTCAAAACAATTTGATCATTTTGAGTGCAACGGCAAAGGTTAACTATGGTTTTCTAGGTCAGAAAACTTTGGCGTGTGATGCAGAGAAAAATAAACCAGCAGTAGTAGTGTGGTTGATCTACCTGTTCAAAAGCCCAGTAATTACTGTAGTGAATGGTTTACGGTGTTGTAAGAAGATTGTTAAATTATCTATATAACTTAGAAGTTAAATGCTACAGCTGTAAAATTCGCAGAAGGAAGGGGGGAAAAAAGTGGGGGGGGGCGACTAACAATAAATAAATAAATACTATATAAAGAATTAAAAAAATATGCCATGAAATGTTTTATTTCACACAGGCCTGTATAATAAACCCAGCTGTATGGAGGATAAGATGTACTGAAGTGTTAAGTAAAAACAAAAAAGAAAATCAATTTGATAGAACATTCAGTAAAATATCTTTTATTCATAATGAATGTCAAAAGAAATTATTCTAACTAACCATGACATTTCTCCAAGCTATATTAAAAAGCTGGAGTGGAGTGAAACAAAAAGTAAACCCTACCAACAACATCCTTTATCAATTAAGCATAGTTTCCTTATCAGCTTTTGCGGCAGGGAGTTGCCCCCACGAAGAAAAAAATAAGTATTCTATCTTCAACCATTCTACTTTTGTAGGTTGTTAAAAAAAAGATAAAGAATTAAGAAAGAAAAAAAGTGGGTAGGATAATATAAAATATAAACAAAATAAAAATTTCAAGTTAAAAGGAATAGTTAGTTGTCCGAAGTGATAAAATGCGTTATGGAAGACTGCCATTAAACACAGAAGTAATGTAATAAGCCTGCGTACTTACTAAAAGTAATAACGAAGTAATAATAAAAGAATTGCCCTCCCCCATTCATACAGTATCCAGGAACCCCTTCTGCAAGTATTTATTACATCTATCCTCGTTTAACGTGGGTGTTTAGTTCCCAAAACTACCGTGTTAAATGAATAAGTGATAAATGAATAATGGGGGACAATAAGTTAGTTCCGAGACCCCAAGTTTTACTGAGCATTGTAGATGGTCGCTGAGATCAGAGCAGAATCTTTGACCGACCGACGATCCGTGTTATCACAGATCAATTCGCGATAAGCATAACACGGTTCAGAATTATTGTAACGTGTTATCTTGAATCAGTGATGAATGTATCCGCGATAAACGAGGATATAGGCAGCATTTATCCTATTTGCATGTTGAGTGTAGCCTCAAATCAGCCCTGATCGAGCAGACTTATGACCGAAAAAAGGTATTCCAGTCGTGATCATCACGTCTTTTTCCTCGGTATAGTGTACTTAAGAATAGATTATATAGAATGATTTTAAAGGGATTTGACTGCTACTTCTAGCATGTAGAGCGGCGAGGAGGTTTTGTATGTGATCAACCACAAAACACAAATATATGAAAAACACAGTAAAATGCAGAAAAGTAATTAGAATATTTTCTATCTTCATATCAGAGACACAGAAGTTTAATATTACAAATGCTACACTGGAGTTGTTACAATTTAGATAAAACTTTGAATTCGATAGAAATCGAATATGATGGCATGGAAACGACAACAAAAACCAGTGGAAATATTTTGGAAACCCAATAAAATAATGACACTTTTTTTTTATATATTGTGAAGCTTATTTCGAGGCTTCGACTTAACTTTGAGTGAGGCAAACATTTGACGAGTAAACAACTCTTTAAGAAACACAGGATGAATCATTAAAAAAATTTTCAAGGCGGTGCTCCAGCAAGGAGGCAGTCAAATGAGTGAAACAAAAGAATATCAAGACTTGCGCAGACGTGGCTGTGTGGCAAGAAACTTGCTTCCCAACAACATGGTTACGGGTTCGGTACCACTGCGTGGAACCTTGGGCAAGTGTCTTCTACTATAGCCTCGGGCCGACCAAAGCATTGTGAGTGGATTTGGTAGACGGAAACTGAAAGAAGCCCGGCCGGTATCTTTGTGTCTGTTTCCCCCCACCCATCCACCCACCATTGCTTGACGACCGGTCTTGCTCTGTTTACGAGCCTGTAACTCAACAGTTTGACAAAATAAACCGATAGAAATCCTGGAGTCGATTTATTCGACTTCAAGGCAGTGCCCCAGCATGGTCGCAGTTCACGATAAAAGAATAAAACTATTATCCAAATAATTACATTTTTTTATAGTGCAAAAAAAAAAAATACGAAGTATGCGAAGGACGAAGACAAAATACGTCTGTATATATCATCCATATTTCGAGGCTTCTCTATAGTTTCCCCATTACATTGATGTTGCCGCGTTAGACTGCCGGCTTAAAATAAACAGGCGACGACAATGATGATAGAAGATGAAAAAGAAAGAAAAAAAACGCCCAATAAGCAGTAACTGTGAATAATATTTTACCTCATAGCACACCAATTTTATCAATAAAGATACATTGTGAATAAAAAGATACATTATTTCGGTATCTGATCGTATGTCTACTTAGCTATGTCTGGTTGATGTTGATCAAACAGACTTCGTTGCTAGTGAATTAATGTTTTTCTTTTTTTCTTTTCTTTTCAGATCTGGTGTAGCTGACATTACATTATCCAAACATCCTTTTTTTTCTCTTCTTTGTTTAGAAAGGGTACTAAGGTGACGTTAGTGAATCATTTAGCTGCTGATGGTAGCAGGTCGAGCGACTGCATCGAAGTATTCACAGCTGGAGATTAATTTTTTTTTTTTTAAATGACTAGCGCATTTCGCATAAGGGCTTCAGAAACCTCACTGCTTACCTTTAATAAACAAAAATAAGGAATTACAGGTTTCTTCCAGACGCTCAAGCATTAATATGAATCTTCTAAAGTTTTAAATTAGATTTTTGAAAATTCTACGGCTTACCTAGGTTCCCCTTATATGATACAGTGTTAGAGAATTAGTCATCGACTCTCTCTTGCTTAACCAATGATTGATAGGTTGTTTAGCAGCAAATCAAAAGCATTGCTGCTGCAACCACGCCGTCATATATATATATATATATATATATGCATGCATGCGCGTGTGTGTGTGTGTGAAAGGCAGAATTGTTAGTAGACTGGACAAAATGGTTAGCGGGAGCATTTTGTCAATCTTTACCTTCAGAGTACAAATGCCGCCGAGGTTGACTTTTCCTTTCATCTTTCAGGGCCAATGAAATATAGTACCAATTGAACACTGGGGTCAAAGTGATAGACTAGCTCCCTCCCAAAAAATTTCAAGCCTTATGCCTATAATATAAAGGTAATATGTGTGTGTGTGTGTGATGGCCGAATGGTTAAATTCGAGTTCTTGGGTTCGAAACCAGTGTATCATTTTGAACAACTGTCATTTTTCTATTACCTCTGTTCAACCCAAATCTTCTGAGAGAAATTGGGTAGACGGTACTGGTAATTAAAAAGTTCAAATGATTGTCGAATGTTCAGCCACTGACACGGTAATTCAATGAGCAGGTAAATCCATTTGTTTTAACAACCAAGCGGGAGCCATCATAGATCCATGGTACAATTGTAACAATCAAATTAATATCGCGTATAGGTGGAGTTGTTGCGATCAGATCATGCGAGCATATCTCTGATGGTTTTAAACCAGTGCTCTTATAGATGAAACGCTCCTCCGTGGGTTATTTTCACAAACAAGCTGCCGGGTCGCTGCAATGCCCGAGTCACTCAGAAAGAACATCCTCAACAAAAATGGGACAGGGGAATATTGTTAACCCTTTATCTATCCAAATAATTTGTCCTAAACGCCCATGCTTGTTTTCTGGCTTTTAGCAAAGCTCTTGTGTCATACGTTCTGAATAATATAAAGCTTTCCTTTCACAAGTCTCAAATTACTCTTTATTGGTCGAAAAAAAAAATGGAAATGTGTATCATATACGATGCACGGACACCAGGGTAGTATGCTCTGTATATTACATGTGATACATGGGACAGGCAAAGGATTAAATCGCTATCAAAGAAAAGATTCCGGATTAATTTAGACGAATAATATAGCACAGTTGTGCTGTGGTAACGAAGAGCACAACAATAACAAAAAAAAACCCCACCCCGGCCAAATATCAGTGGGTTATTTTTGTAAATTACATAGCAGTAGTAAGTGAATCAAAGATGAGAATTCAGATTTGTTATTTTTCAAACTTTTTCTTTTTTTGTATTTAATTTTATTTCAGTTTGAAATTTGTTTAAAGAGGAAACTGTTCGTGGGTGAGGTAGGTAAGGATACAGAGAGCTATCGTAGAATCTCAAATTGAATTACAAACTGAATGGAATAGTCTGATTTTTTTTTTTTTAATGCTATGTTTCTAAAATGTGAGTATGAATAGAATGTATGCGTGTGTACATAGGTGTCTTTACAAAAATTAAATTCTATGTATATATATATATGTGCGTACGTTATAACTAGCTATCCATGAAACCACAGCATGGATCTCGTGGGTAGTTTAGTTGCTCAAAACATCATATACACAACCCACATAAAGATTTAGATCAAAGTGAAACAGTAGAATTAGAGGAAACTAGTAATGGACTGAGTCGGCAAAAATGTAACAGAAAGTCAGCAAAGTGGAATAAATTATTTTGCTGCAAGGAAGAGGAGAAATTTAACACAACACATATATTCATAACTATATGTACGTGTGCGCATGCACACACCTTTTCCCATGTGAAACCATACGATATATAACACATTGAGTATATATAAAAATTCATAAATATATACATATACAGTAATCCCTCGACTATCGCGGGTGTTACGTTCTAAAACTTCCCACAGAAATAATTAAAATCTAAAAAAATATAAATACCTATCGGCCGCAGAAACCCGCGATATACTGAGGAGTCCGCGATATAAATTTACATATATTAGCCAGAAAAATCCGCGATTTACTGAGTGCGCGATATGACGAGTGATTACTGTATAGTATATGCGCAGAGTAATACTGTAATAGTGAAAAAAAAGATACCTGAATCCTTGTCACAATAACTTCAGCATTTTAGTCTAGTTGTATTCAATCAAGACAGGACGGTTAGATACATTCGTAGACTGAATTACAACTCAAAAACTTTGCAGTAAAAGTTTATATATTTTTCAAACATAAACCTATTTTGTTGTTACTTCTTAACCACAACATACGCAAGAAGGCCACAACTTGCAGTGAGAGAAGACCATAATATTTGACATCGAATGGCTGAAAAGCAAAAGCATTCATCGACTCCACTCAGGCAGTCCGGCAAAGAGATATCTTATAAAGATTTTTTTTTAATGCTATATTTTACAATTTGTAACCTGGGAACAGAGCTACAAATTTGATGATGGGAAGCAGTCAATTGTAAAATAATTTAACCTCAGTATTTGACTGGTGCTTATTTTGTCGACCCTGAACTCTCAGTGGAGTATAAACTCAAGAAAATAACCATCGTTTCTGATTTAGGCACAAATTCAACAGTTTTAAGAGAAGGACTTTGTCGATAACATCGACCCAGTACTTAAGTGGTACTTTCTTTCAACGATCCCGAAAGGAATAAAAGGTGAAGTCGACCTCGGTAAAAGAAAACCCAGGGCATAAACAGCTGAGAGAAATAACCCAAGACATTACTTTTGACATTCTAACGATCCTACCATCGTACCACCTTCACTTAAGAAAATAATAATCCTTTCTACTATAGTCACCAGGCTTGAAATTTAGGGGCAAGGGGCTGGTCTATCATCGATTCCAGTACTTGGCAGGTTCTTTATTTCATCGACCCCGAAAGAATGAAAGGAAAAGTTGACCTCGGTGGAATAAAGCCCAGAGCATAAAGAGCTGGGAGAAATACCACCGGTAATTCATTCTGACGTTCTAACGATCTTGCCATCTCGTTGCCCTCATTCAAGAAAATAATAACAATAATTAGATAAAATTTTATGCTGATTTCTAACATTATCACGAGGCCTCAAATTCTGAGCGAGAGTATAGCCGATTAAATCGATTCCAGTATTTTTACATAGCACTATATTTTATCGATGCCGGAAATATGAAAGTCCATGGCTGGATTTGAACTCAGAGCATAAAATCTTTGTAACTACAAGCAGTTTGATAATACTGTTTCTAACATTACAATAGTTCTCTCTATCTCTCTTTTTTTTTTTTTTTTGCTTTATCTGCGAAAAACAAAGGAAAATCAGTCTTTTCCTACTAATGGACAGGTAGGACATAAATATGCTTACTCACAAATGAAATACGATCTGAACGAATGTATTTATCCAATACTCTATCACACTCTCACACACAAACAAGTGAAAGAAAAGAAATAGAATATAGAAATTCAAGCAAACCCATTTAGATAAGTACACCAAAGTCATGCAACATGAGACCGAGATTAAATGAACATCAAAAAAGTCAATATCATCTCTGATGACTGAAGTTTATGTGTTTAACAGATAAATTCACAAGTGCAAAGTCACCATACAGACACCGATTTTAATATTTAGAAATGTTACTTCACTAATGTCCAATATTTTGCATATGTTAACATTTTCCAAGCATCGTGTGAATGAATGCAAACAATTTCGAAATTAAAATTTTTAAGTGCAACACAAAAGACCTCCTCCGTATGTATTAATTATACACAGGCGTTCGAGCTATGAGATGTTTGAACACCTGGTCAAAACAAAGTCACTTTAAGTAAATATAAAACCAGTATACACATGTACGTAATATAAATATACATGTGAATACTCCAGAGATTCTAAAAGCTCATAAATACCTCCGGTGTTTTAACTCCGGCTTCATACTGTAAACACATGAATGATAAGTCTAATCTCAAATTACATTCCCAAAAGACCTAGTAACCATTCGAGCCAGTTAGATGAACTGAGGCATATAAAATTAGGGGTAAATGTTCCAAATTACAACAAAATACTTTCAGTGGGTTTGCAACCAATACTTAAGATCTGATTGTTTAATACCATATTCGCTTTAACAGCCTAGTTCAAACAATATGTCATGTAAAAGTTTTTGAGTTTGGATAAGTTTGCAATGAGGAGATGAAGAGTTTGGCGTTTCGGAACTGACCCTTCGTTCTCTATTTCAAACGATGTATTAACACCAAAATGTCAGATTCTTCTAGTAACATTCAAAAGTTAATCTCCTAAAAAGGAGAGACTAAATTGCGCCAGAATCGACGACAGTGAAATCTCATCATTCCGTACCTAGTTGTAGTGTATCTTCTAAGCATTTTTGAAATAGCAGTTGAAGTACATCACTCGAACGGATTACACTCAACGACGAATAGCATCCAAAAGGCAATTCTGTGGCTTGCATCTCAAACACGTAATAACCAACACAGTTACATTGTCGAGATAACCCTCCACGACTAGTGAGTTTTGGACAAAAAAAAAAAAAAAAAAAAAAAAGGAGAATGATGATGTCGTTCATGAGGTTTTTAATACAAACGCGATTTTTCTCTCCCCCCACCCCCGAAAAAATTGCATTTTACCTCTACCTTCATTACGTTCTGTACACTGACTGTTTTCATATCATAAAATAGAGGGCCTTCTCGCTTTTAGAGTCCTAAATTATCCGTTTCAAATGTGATTACACCGTTAAATTTATCAAACTCGTGGTTGAACATCTACGTACCTGTAGGATACGACCGTGCGAACCATAGGAGATGGCGACGAATGGAGAAGCTCCTTTTCACGCGTCGCACGGTCGAACACAAAAACATAATATAACATGAGATGCGAGCCATTGCCAGTAAAGGAAAGAGAGAGAGTGACAGACAACCGTTAGATATATAGAGAGAGTAAGTTTATTAACATAGTGAACTGTGTTGTCTGTGTGTGCGTGCATGCGGCAATATAAACAATACAATACATAAGACAGGCCTTCTTGTGAACAAGAGTATGTATACAATATGTGTGTATGTGAGAAAGAAATACAGAGCATAGAATAAGTGTCTGTAACAGAGACAAATAAGCATCGGAACACATAGATAGAGAAATACCAGTTTATAGAAGAGGTACACAAGTAAAATGTCTGTATAAGAAGTTGTGGCCAAGGAGCAGAGCTGTGGTGTCACATGCTGTGTGTGAAGTTGAGCGTCGATGCTGCGACCGGTTACTTGGTACAGAAGATTCTCGCAGGTTGTTCTAGCTGTTAACTTCGTGGTGGAACCAATCCACTCAAACAGTATCTAGATGAAACCGCTGTTGTTGCTGGTGCGTGTACTCTGGTAGTGGCGCTGGTGGCGACGACATTGTGGTAGACAGTAGATCGGTGGTGTTGACGTCGTCGCTGGAAACTGGCTGGAGCTGTGTTCCGTGTGTGGTCTACGACTAGACCTGAAAAGCTCTGTGGTCGTGACAAACTGGCGTAGTTGGATTCATATTCTCTGTAGCTAAAAACGGAGGATTGTGTAGATAAAATTTTTTTTTTAAAGGGGTGGTTTTGGTGGGGTACAAAAGGAAGTCTTGCCGATAACAGTTGTATATGTGAACAGTGTCGAGAACCTGTTTAATTTCACATAAGAAACATTGCGACGATTACCGGTGGAAATACAGTAGAAACCATTTTTTTAAAAATCAATCCGTTACTGTTAAATTCTTTTTGTCTTCACTCGTTCGCATTTGTCATTCAGGCAGCTGATGATGATCATGTATAGGGGGCGCTGAGAACTTCCTCAAAAATAAAGTATTAACGAATGAAAAATATATGATGGTATTCGTATAGATTGGTCCAATTTCTTAAGAGATTGACGAGTAGTGTCATATAGAAACAATGCCAAACCTATTGGAGGTGTAACTGAACAATTCGAATCGAATTGGGTAGAAATTGGTAAGACTTGCGACATCCATTTGATTGGGAGGAGGAAGGGTTGCGAATGCTTTGTAGCAGTCGAGGGCAAACTGCGACTCGTATAATTTTCTGAATAGCATGCCTAACCTTGAGTTTTTTTAAGTTTTATTTTATTTTATTTATTTATTTATTTTTTGTAGTGCAGTTTGTTATGTCTCATGAAGTCCGCTTCTCGAAAAATGTCGCTATATAAATATTGCAATACACTCTTAGAAACTATCTGAATTTTAGTTTCCGTAAAACAGTTTAGGACAGTCACTTTTTGTGACTGAATTTAGAACCGTAAAAGCCAGAATATCTGTATATGTTATAAAATGGATTCATGGAATTTCACTTCCCCGCGAAATTTAGTTTCATTTTCGTTTCTTTTTAAGGAGACTGAACTTATGAACCTCACTAAAGAGTTTTGTATCGAACAGCAGAACTGCTGTAGATGTTCGCTATCGAACGTTCTTCACCTATAATGCGAAACGAAAGAGCTACGTCTATTTTTTAAAAAAAACTTAAAAGCTTTTAATATTTCAGATATGTTCAGTGAAAGTTCTTTTTTTGTTTTTCTTTTTTTGTTTCCTCATTGTTTTCGTTTCGTTTCAATTTGCTAAACACCGAAAGAATTTTTTCTATAAAAACAAAGTGAAAGTAGTTTTTCGTTTAAAAAAAAGGTGAAAGAATTATCTTTTTCTTTTTTTTAAGGAGTAAATGTCACTCACAGTTTTACTGCTAGAAAATAGGTGAAAGTCTAAGAGCGTTACAAACGCTTGCAACACTTTTACTCTCAAACTATTTTTTACATGTAAAAAGTTAGTTATCGTGCAACAGTAACTGCAATTTATAAAATGGTAGCAAAGTTTTATAATGAAAGTTAATGACTGCATTTAAAAGTTAGTTACTGGCAGAAGCGTGAGAGCATCAGACAAAGCTGCATGTAGTGCTTATGTATCTCCACGCTTAAAGTTCAAGACCCACTGACTTCAAATATGCTTTTCATTCTTTTGGTGTTGTTAAAAATTAGGCGCCAGTCAAGTTACTGGAGTAATTTTAACATTTCTATAAAACAGCCTGCATGTGAATGAATTTATAACAGAAGACCTTACAAATTCGAAAAGCTAACCTGGATCCGCACAATAACTACTATACAGGTTAATTTACTGCAACTGCTCATATACACATACCTATCACAAAATAATAGTTCTTTTATATATAAAAAATCAGCCCTAAAAAAGGTTTATATGACGGTTTTTTTCCCTTTCTTTCCTTTTCAATGAGACTTGATAGAGACTAGAATTCAAGACAACGTCTTCAAGAGAGTAATTTTAAAAACAAAATTCAATATTCAAACATATCAGACCAACCAGCTTTATATGTATACCTCTCATATTTCTTCTGCTCAGAATGAGTAGGTATACCATATCCCTGTTTCATATGAGGTGATGAGAAAGATTGTCAACAAGAAGAGCATCTGGCTATAAAACCCATACCCACATGGAAGAATGGATACACCAAAGTTTAAACCATGTTACTTTTCAGCAAGTGTACAGGAGAAATAGCAGTGGCTAGACAGCCAAGTCAATATAATAGCTAACAATCAGTTCATTGCTGTAAGCAGTGGTAGCACATTACTTCAATGGCTTGTAGTGTTGAGCTCAATTCCAACAGCAGCGAAAGCTATTTGTGATTCCCCAATCAACACTACAAAATCAAGAACTACGATTTAGCCATATGACTCCTCTTCAGGGAGTCTTGAGTCTCACAGTCTCACAGTGCTGCAGTTCTTTTTTGCTAATTGAGTCAGTTTTGCTTATACAATGTTCTGTGCTATTTTACTTTTGAGTTCTTTGCAAAGATATCTCAACAGCTCAGTTTCCTTTGTAACAAATAGGTAATATGAGCAGGAGTTGTGGGAGTCAGAAACAATTAAAGGGTAGTCGGAGTCAGTAAAACAATACTGACTCTGACTCACAATATCTTTATTCTTTAATATAAACCAGTTATAACATAAAGGCCTACTCAAAGTACAAGCATATGCATATGCTTTGAGATATGTAGACCACAATCAATTACATAAAGAGGAGTCAGTCGGAGGTGCGAATAGGAGTCAGAGTCAAAGTTTTTTGTTTCGACTCCACAGCCCTAAATATGAGAAGAGGCTATTCACTTTAGTATTATAAGTACCACCAAGAGGAAGCCCATAATGTAGTTGCTCTACCAATTAAAATATAAACCAAACAACTCACAAATCAAACCCTGCTGTCTTTGACTCTTTAGTATTCAAAAGTAATATTCATTTACATAGTTTTGAATTAATCATGCATTATCTTGTAGCTTTGAGATTTCAAATGAGATGATTAATTACTATTTAGGGTAGGTGTGATAGGTTAGATCTGGCCACTTTGAACAAAAACAGGTAGAATATTTGGGCCAGATATGGTTGATTTAAAAACAAAAAGAACACATTGAACAAGTGAAATCTGTGATATACCAAATTATAGCTATGTCAAGCACAACTGGAGCACTTTTGATAATAAGCCTGATAAGTTTAAGGTAGACCTGAGCTAAACAACAATGTATGACTAGCAAATAAGGGCACTTCAAAAGAAAGGATATGTTGAATATACAGTCCTAGATGTAATATGTCTGAAGAAAGACTGAACAATCAGGACTGATTTCGGAGCTAGAATGGATACAATATTGGCAAGTATTGTTATCTTTCCATGGGTGACTAATAAAAAAAATTGTGTAACACTTAAATTATTGTTTATTAAAGACTCACAAAACAAAACAACAAAAAATATTGATGACCTTCCTCTCATAGATAAAAAGTGTAATCAATCAAATGAAAATATTTTTTTTTTACAAGAGAACTCAAAGAAACCATGCAAGGTGACATTGAATTGTATGTCTTCATTTAGATTCACACACACACACACCACCTACCGACTTCATATTTTCACTTGCAGCAAAATATCAACATCATAATCATCATCAACAATTTGATATCCATTTTTTCATGTTGAAATGAATTAGATCAGCATGGAAAAATAGCATCCCAGCATCTGCTTCCATCAATGTAAATATTATCTCTTAAAAGGTCTCGGAATCAACAACATTGATGCTAAAAGATATTTTCACAATATTTAGGAAAAGGACTTGTTTTTGTAATGTTTTTTGTTTTGCTTTATATTTCTTCCTCCTTTGGAGTTGAGTGCTCTTTTTCTTTTCTTTTTTCTTTCCACACTTGCCATTTTTCCATATGTAAAATGGTTCCATATGAATTGCCAGGACAAATATTCTATTTGCCCTGGCTCATAAAAAGCACCCATTACACTCTTGGAGTGGCTGACATTAGGAAAGGCATCCAGCCGTAGAAACCAAGCTAAATCAGACTAGAACTTAGTGCGGCTTACTGGCCTACCAGTTCCAATCAAACCGTCTAACCCATGCCAGCATGGAAAGCAAATGCTAAATGATGAAATCATGGCTGCTTTTCTTACTCTTTTCCTTTCTCAACTATTTTCTACCAGGTGATTTCCATGAGAATATTACAATAGTTATAGCACAGCTTGAAGTTACAAGTTCAGTTTATAATATGTGGTGAAATACAAATTTTGCAGTGAAGTTAATGGGGTTTCTTTTTTATATTCAGCTCAAGTTATTTAACACACAACTAACAATAATTAACCCATTAGCATTTAAACTGGGCATATCCAGCCCAGATATTGTACCTGTTTTATGTTCAACCCAGACAGATCTGACTTCTCACATGTATCCTACAATGTTATTCTAAAAATTCACAATCACACCATCAAAATCTTGAAGCTATGAGATAATGAATGATAAATTTAAAACAATGGGAATATATAAGCATTACATTTGACAAAGTTATCTAAATGCTAAGGGTTAAATAAGACCACATCTATATAGTTACTGGATGTTTTTTTCCACCACAAGGTCCAGTCCTTGTTGTGGTATGGTGCCTTGTGTTCTTCAATGATCTTGAAAGCTATGTCAGCTCCTGGGAGGGACTCCCATACTGGACAGGTCAAAAGAGAAGAGCCTGACTAATATGCACCACCTCATTCCAGAGATAAAAATGGGTTTGTGTAGGGGCCAACAACTGTATCTAGAGAAAAGCAAAATTACAGTGATATCAAGGGCAATCTGAAACCAACAAGGCCTGGGAGAAGAAGGCCCTCTTTCAAGGAAACACATGAACACACAAGAAAGGTAGAAGAGAGGACACACCAAAAGTAACTGGAGGTAAGAAAGTGAAGCAGAGTTGAAAAAGCAGGAATCCAACTGGAGAGAAGCAGAAAGGACAGCCCAAAGTTGAAAACATTGGAGAAAACTTGCCAATGATCTATGCTCCATAGGGAGCAAAAGGCTTAAGTAAGTCAATACAGTTTAGCCAGCCATCACTCATGAGCGACTATGGCCTGGTAGATTGTACTATGATTTTGCTAGTTGTTTGATACACTTATGTAGTTAAAAGCAGAGACACTCTCTTGACCACCTGTCACTTAGACCAGTAGAACATCCAAGATGTGACAGGTGCAGAGAGAAGTCTTACACCAGCACCTAGATGGTACTCATTACAACTAAATAGACAGGAACAATGTGAACACAATGCCTTGCTTAAGGATATGTCAGGATACAATATACCGGCTGAAACAGGAATTGAATGTGTAATTTTATGATCATAAGCCAACACTCAACTGCAAGGCCATACACCTTCACAGTGTATTTAGTATAGCAACACTTTTCTCGACTACCTTCATGTCCTGTCTACAGGACCATGTACTTTTTTCCTAAGGATATGCTTTTGGTTTGCATGTCCTCAAAAAGAAAAAAAACAAGAATGCGTGACAATAGCTCAAATGACAATCAACCAAATTAACAAGTTCATCTAAGCAGCTGGACTTATAAGATTGTTTCTAGTCATTTGATTAGCAACCTCACTACTATTGATCAGCACAGTCAAAAAAACTAGTTGCTTATAACGGTTACTTGTGTGTGTGTGTGTATGTGTTTCCCTTCCTTTTAAGCATCAAATACATTTGTTAAAACTTGTCCCCCCAGTGCTTTCTTTTTTGTGTTCATCATTTCCATTTTGAGTGTGTGTGTATAATATATATCATCATCATCATCATCATCGTCGTTTAACGTCCACTTTCCATGCTAGCATGGGTTGGACGATTTGACTGAGGACTGGTGAAACCGGATGGCAACACCAGGCTCCAGTCTGATTTGGCAGAGTTTCTACAGCTGGATGCCCTTCCTAACGCCAACCACTCAGAGTGTAGTGGGTGCTTTTACGTGTCACCCGCACGAAAACGGCCACGCTCGAAATGGTGTCTTTTATGTGCCACCCGCACAAGCCAGTCCAGGGGCACTGGCAACGATCTCGCTCGAAAATCCTACAGGAGCCAGTCAGGCGGTACTGGCAACGGCCACGCTCAAAATGGTGCATCTCATGTGCCACCCGCACAAGAACCAGTCCAGGGGCACTGGCAACGATCTTACTTGGCTTGCCGGGTCTTCTCACGCACAGCACATTTCCAAAGGTCTCGGTCAGTAGTCATCGCCTCGGTGAGGCCCAATGTACGAAGGTCTTGCCTCACCACCTCAGCCCAGGTCTTCCTGAGCCTACCTCTTCCACGGGTTCCCTCAACTGTTAGGGTGTGGCACTTTTTCACGCAGCTATCCTCCTCCATTCTCACCACATGTCCATACCAGCGCAATCGTCTCTCTTGCACGCCACAACTGATGCTTCTAATGTTCAGCTTTTCTCTCAAGATACTTATACTCTGACGGGTATTCACATTGACATTACACATCCAACGGAGCATACTGGCTTCATTCCTTGCGAGCTTACATATGTCCTCAGCAGTTACAGCCCATGTTTCACTGCCATGTAGCATGGTTGTTCGTACGCATGCGTCATACAGTCTGCCTTTTACTCTGAGTGATATATATATATATATATATATATACACATGCACATATACATATCAGAATGAAAAGTATATATTTATGTAAGGCTCTTTGTATTTGGAGTTCAAAGACTGTCGAATTCAACTTTGCCAGTTATTCTTCTGGAATTGATAGGATAAAGTTCTAGTCAAGTTACTGGTATGATTTTAATATTCCTATAAAGAATGAAATTATAATAGAACACCTTAAATACATTACATATATATATATATATACATCTTTCTTTTACCGTTTGCTTGTTTCTGTCATTGGACTGCAGCCATGCTGGAGCACTGCACTGCCTTGTTTTACAGGACTTGATTTCAATACTACAAGACATTTCAATTTTACCCTCTAGCCTTTTTGTCACTTCCTAACACCAGCATTATGTCTTTCAGTCACTTTCTGACACCCTAGCATTTTAGTCAGTTAACTGTTCTGTCACTTTCTCATACTAGTATTTTAACACGACAGCATTTTCTGACACTAGCATTTTAGTCTGGTAGCATTTCTGTCACTTACTGGAAGCAGCATTTTAGTCTGGTAGTATTTCTATCACTTTCTGGAAGAAGCATTTCTGTCACTATCTGACACTAACATTTTAGTCTGGTTGCATTTCTGTCACTCTCTGACATTGTAAATCTATCAATTTCTGACACATTAGCATTTTAGTATTTTCGTTAGTTTTTTGACACTAGCTTTTTCACTCTGGTTTTCTAGCCTTTTTATTATTTACTTGATATTCTAGTATATTAAGTCTGAAAGCATTTATGTCACTTTCTGACAAGCATTTTAGTCTGATAGCCTTTCTGTCACTTTTTGACACAAGCATTTTTGTCTGAACAAACAATTCTAGCACTTCAGCCTAGTATTTCTGCCTTTAACATCTTAATCTTATTGCAAGCATTTCTGCCATTTTCTGACACTAGCATTTTAGTTTGGTAACATTTCTGTCACTTTCTGACAAATCCCACTTCCTGACACTGTAAGCATTACACTCTAGCAATTCTGTAACTTTCTAATACTTCTGGCATTTTAATCTGGTAATCTAATATTTCTATTACTTTCTGACACTCTGGTATTACTGTCATTTCACAAAAAAAAAATAATAAAAGACCATAAATCGCTATAATAATTTTTGTCAAATCTATCATGCGTAACATACATAACTTCCAGTTTGGTTCACAACTCAGCCTCTCTTTGCATGTATGTATACACACACACATTTCTCAACACAATCTTTAAAGACATTAAGCTACCACTTTCAAAAGTTAGAAATTTCTTCTTTAAAAATAAATTTATTACAAAATAGAAAGTTGTGAATCTCCGATCTTTAAATTTTTCTTAAGAAAACTTCGGAATGATTTTTTTTTTTTTTATCTCTGTTGAATTTTAATAAGTTACCTTCTTCCCCCAAAAGAAATTTCATGTATCTAGCTATCACTATTTTTACTTCAATTTGTCACGCTACTAAATGTATTCACATATGGTCAGCTGTATGTTTGCTCTAAGTAGAGCTGGTGATCCATTTAACAGAAGGAAAAGATCTTTGCTGGTCTAAGTCAACCTACAATAG
Organism: Octopus bimaculoides; assembly: GCF_046866305.1. Taxonomy (NCBI): domain Eukaryota; kingdom Metazoa; phylum Mollusca; class Cephalopoda; order Octopoda; family Octopodidae; genus Octopus; species Octopus bimaculoides. Next base: position 79,735,440 of record NC_142933.1, read on the forward strand.
CAAGATGATCTCACAGATATCCTTATCATAAAAATTGTTTACTCCACTAAATTCATGTATACATAGACATTACTTCATTGTCAAAGCTTCCAGACTGTGCTTTGTTGTATTTAATATTGCTTATAGAAATAAAAGCAGTTAAAACTAATACGAATTAAATGTTTCTTTTATTTCAATAAATGTTTTATCTTTTACTTAATTCTTTTTTGCATATACTGGGTGTCCATAAATTACCTTTGAAAAATAAGGATAACTCAGCAGGGTTTACTGGAATACATAGGCAAACAAATAAAGTTTTATTAGAAACATCAGAACACTTCCACACAGGCTCCATTGGTGGACACAATACATCTAAATGATAGATTGTGTAAGTTGTAAGAAAATTTATGGACACTCTGTGTGGGTGTGTGCTAAGAAGCTTGTTTCCCAACCGCATGGTTCTGGGTTCATTCCCACTGCAAGGCACCTTGGGCAAGTGTCTTCTAAAGCCTTGGGCTGACCATAATGTTGAGAGTGGATTTAGTAAACAGAAACTGAAAGAAGCCCATCATATATGTGTGTGTGTGTGTGTGCATGTATATATATATATATATATATGTGTGTGTGTGTATATAAATGTATGTATGTATGTATCTGAGTGTGTGTGTCTGTTCTGTGTTTGTATCCCACCACTGCTTGACAACTGGTGTTGGGTTGTTTACATCCCTGTAACTTAGCAGTTTGGCAAAAGACAACTGATAGAATAAGTACCAGGCATAAAACACCAGATCTTGCACTAGCAAATGAATAAAGGACTTCAGTAATGAAGTATATGCTACAATACTAAGAAACTTTCAATACTACATTTTAGTCCTTAGGTAAACTGAACTTATATCCCCAACTCTTGAATCAGTAAGATATTATATAATGTGCACAAAATATTCTTTTCTACTCTAGACACAAGGCCTGAAATTTTTTATTGGGAGGGGGGCAGTCGATTAGATCGACCCTAGTATGCAACTGGTACTTAATTTATCAACCCCGAAAAGATGAAATGCAAAGTCGACCTCAGTGGAATTTGAACTCGGATTGTAAACACAGAAGAAATACCGCTAAGCATTTTGCCCAGCATGCTAACATTTCTGCCAGCTCGCCACCTTAATGTGCACAGAATATTGCACAAAAGATATTTATTTCAGTGTGAGAGAGTAAGTAAGTCGAAAATCTTAATATTCAGCCAAAAGGAATCAAATATAAAAATCACCATCATTTTAATATCCACTCTTTCATGCATGGGTTGGACAGCATCTATTGAGTCCGATTCTCTATAGCTGGATGCCCTTCCTGTCACTCACCCTCAACTGTTTCAAAGCAAGGTAGTACTTCCCGAATGACACTGTTTGTATGGCTGTCATACTCATTTACAAACATCATGCAATTCAAGACAAGAGGGACACAAACATGCACACTTACACATATACATGTGTGCATATGTGTATGTGATGGGTTTCTTACAGTTTCCATCTACCAAATACACTCAAAATGCATTGGTCAACCTGGGGCAATAGTAGAAGACACTTGCCCAAAATGCCATGCAGTGGGATTGAACCTGAAACTATATGGTTGAGTAGCAAACTTCTTAACCACACAGTCATGCCTGCACTCAGTCAGTGATATGGTTTGATAGACAAACTGGTTCAAATTAATTCAAAAGAAAACTAAAAGGAAGGGAGTGGCCCTTATGTTCCTTAAATGGTTTTATATTTTAATGTCGATTTCAAATACTTTTTAAAGAGTTTTATAAAAAGGGTTGTTAGCAACAAGTTGATCTTGGGAAGAAAAAAATTATTATGCAAAACTAAAAACTGTATGGTAAAAGCCTTCGTCTTTTCCTGTTATACAAGAAAAGAATCCAATGACACCAAGCAAAGAATCAAAAACTAACCGAAAATATTTTCTTGCAGATAAAATTGTAAAAGAAAATAATAATAATAAAAAAAGAATTTCAGAAAAAAAAAAAAAAATGCAAATACACAGTAACTTCAAAATAACTGCAATATTTTTAAATATTTCGAATGTTATTTCAAGGAGAGAGACAAAATTGCTAAAAAGACTTTTGTCATATACTAAAGCATATTTTTTAGATGTTTGTTAGAAGAGACGGAATCTGAAGAAAGATCAGTTCTAAATTAAAATCATTTCATTTTGCTATGAGTTTTCTGCACCGACAAAGACAAAAAAAAAAATGCACATCAGATGTTTTTGTCTTTTGTTTTTGTTTTTTTTTGTTTTTTTTAAGCGATTCTTATCAGTGTTTATGAATAATTCATAATCATTCAAGACACTGCTTCCGTTGGAACTCTGATAAACAGGAATCAAAGTTGAGAAATTTCTAAGAAACAATCAGTGAGCAGTTATAGTCTTAGTTGCGTGTTCTTCAATTTTCTTTGTTTTCTTTTTATACTTTTAGTGGTTCTGGTTTTCTCGTGCACAACCACTTTCGACTAACCACCCTTCAATGGAATTGATTCAGTTGCAAGCAATCCTCATGTTAAGCTAAACATATTAAGAATATGAAAAATATTTATCAATCCGTTATATTTTTATTAGTTTTATGTATGTATTTATTTTTCACTGTTTTTCTTTTTCTTTTTTTTTTGAAAATGTCTTTTAGCTGTATCTTATAGTTGAATGGTTTGGACAGTTGTTATGAATTGGAAATATTTACATCAATTCTTGATGCAGGAGATTTTTATTGCTAGATGCTCTTGCAAACACCAACTACACAATTAGGAAAAAGGAAAAGGTGGAGCAGGGCGGGAAGGAAATATAGTATTTATTCTTCAATTTGATTGATTACGAGATAATGATATTTTTATTTTGACAATAAGTCCTTGGCATATATAGAATCATCAATTCAATCAACAATATAACCTCACCTCCAAGTGCTGTTTGGTGCCAATATTGGAAATTATTAAAACTATATCTTGCTTTTTACTTGTTCCAGTCACTGGACTGCGGCCATGCTGGGGCACTGCCTTGAAGGGTTTAGTCAAACAAATCAAACCTGAGTCCTTATTTTTAATTCTGGTACTTATTTTATCAGGCTTTTTTTTTTTTGCCATACTGCTAAGTTACAGGAATGTAAACAAACCAACACCAGTTGGTGGTGAGACACACATACACAAACATATATGACAGGCTTCCACAGTCTCCATCAACTAAATTCACTTACAAGGTATTGGTCAATTTAGGGTTATAATAGAAGACGCTTACTAAAGGTACCATGCAGTGGGACTGAACCTGAACCTATATGGTTCCAAAATGAGCTTCTTAACCACACAGCCAAGTCTCCACCTATATGCATAGCCATGCCTGCACTTATATAATTACTCTTTTACTTGTTTCAGTCATTTGACTGTGGCCATGCTGGGGCACCGCCTTTAGTTGAACAAATCGACCCCAGGACTTATTCTTTGGAAGCCTAGTACTTATTCTATCGGTCTCTTTTGCCGAACCGCTAAGTTACGGGGACGTAAACACACCAGCATCGGTTGTCAAGCAATGTTGGGGGGACAAACACAGACAGACAAACATATACACACACACATATATATATATATATATATATATATATATATATATATATATACATATATACGACGGGCTTCTTTCAGTTTCCCTCTACCAAATCCACTCACAAGGCTTTGGTCGGCCCGAGGCTATAGCAGAAGACACTTGCCCAAGGTGCCACACAGTGGGACTGAACCCGGAACCATGTGGTTGGTAAGCAAGCTACTTACCACACAGCCACTCCTCACAATTTTTTTTTTATTTAGTAGTTTTATTCTGGAGGGAGGAATTGTATTCATGCTCTTCACAGGTCCTCTGAAAACAGACAATGTACAACACAGATCAATGACCTCAAGTGAAGGTGCATGGCTCAGTGGTTAGAGCATAAGGCTCACAATTATGAGGTAGCCTGTTCGATTCCCGGACCAGGTTGGGTGTTGTGTTCTTGAGCAAGATACTTTATTTCACGTTGCTCCAGTTCACTCAGCTGCAGAAATGAGTTGTGACGTCACTGGTGCCAAGCTGTATCGGCCTTTGCCTTTCCCTTGGATAACATCAGTGGCACTGAGAGAGAAGGCTGGTATGTATGGGCGACTTCTGGTCTTCCAGAAACAACCTTGTCCAGACTTGTGCATCAGAGGGGAACTTTCTACTTGCAATCCCATAGCCATTCATGACCGAAGGGGTTCTTTACCCTGTGTCCTCAAACTCAGCTATATACACCTCATGTATGTGTATGTTACATGTTCACTCATCCTTATGTGCACTGTTGCCAAAGGATTAGAGCTTCATTAACTCTCAGCAAACTAACATAACACAGTATTGTTGACCTGCTAGAAATAGCAACAAAATTCCCTCACCACAAACCCTGCCACTTTAAAAAAGGGAAGGATATATTGGGCACTGTAGTAGTATCAAACACACAAAATACCAGAAAGCTTTTAATCCTACTGGATCAAGGCTGACTTGGGCCTAAATAACAGCAAAGATTAAGTTGAGTTCCCCAGGTTGGAGAGGGAAATTTGCAATGTAATGTCAAAAATCCTCCTATACAGGATTTCCAGCATAACACTGAGAAGTAAACCTACTTCTCAGTGCATGGCTGTCTCTCAATCCAAAAGCATTATGGATTACTTAAAACAAATAAATACAATGGTTATGTAAGAAAAATGTTCAGTGATTAAGATGTCATGTTAGTTGTAAATAAGCAAGTATAGTAATTTTAAATAAATCAAGACTAAATGTCTTGTGGTGAGGTAAATGTCTTGAACAATGAAGACTGGCATAGTTTATTTAAATATAAGAACTGTTATTGTTGAGTGGCTCTGAGTGTTTTATGTATATGTACGGCATTCGCCATGATAGATCGCTAGCCACTAAACCTTTTCTATTTTCTCTCCCTGTTTATTTCTGTGTTCCTTTCTGTCGAAGAGTGTAGGCTCAAAACATAAAAGACTTTCTCACTTCCCTAGCGTTAAACTAATACATCTGTTTGTTGTGTACACACCCGTCTTCGTCTTTTGTTTATTTTTTTGCAAATATATATATATATCCCATTGTGTGGCACCATAGCCTCAGGCTGACCAAAGCCTTGTGGGTGGATTTGATAGATGAAAACTGAAAGAAGCCCATTGTGTGTGTGTGTGTGTATATATATATATATATATATATATATATACATACATCTGGCTCCCGTGCTGGTGGCATGTAAAAAGCACCATTCAAGCGTGGCCGACGCCAGTACCACCTGACTGGCCCTCGTGCCAGTGGCACATAAAAAGCACCCACTACACTCTCGGAGTGGTTGGCGTTAGGAAGGGCATCCAGCTGTAGAAACTTTGCCAGATCAGACTGGAGCCTGATGCAGCCTTCAGTCAAACCGTCCAACCTATGTCAGCATGGTTGCAGTCTAATGACTGAAACAAGTAAAAAATAAAAATAAATATATGTATGTATGTGTGTATATATATATATATATATATATATATATATATACACACACACACATATATATGTATATATATACACAAGTACATATAGTTTAATTCTTCAATAAAAGTTGAAAACCTCAACATAATGAAGAACTCAATACATTATAAATATGGAGAATATATACTCTTAACGTTACAGATGCAAAATATTTCAATACATACACACACACACACACACACACACACACACATACATTTGTATGTAATGTAGCTAGGTGAAATACAAATATACACACATACAAAGTGCCATAGTAGCTGGGTCAGCTTTTGATGGATATTTCATGCTGCAGTAACTTGTTTTTACGACTGGAGTGAAAGAGTAGTGGAGGGTGTGTTCTTCAATCATTTCAAACTTAAAACGTGTAATCTCTACTCTAAAAACAGTACAGAGTTCTCTGAAGGAGATTTAGCTGTTGTATTGATCAGGCTGGGGTTAATTGTAGAAATATTTTTGTTGGCTCATTATGAGTTGTAGAAATCAAATATAAGTTTGACTCCAGGTATTTGAGGAACAAAATTTTAAAGAATGTTACACCAATTTATTTTAGGATGGATAGGTTCCTTGGATGTTGTGAAATTCATATCTTTCTTTAGCTTTTTAAAATTATTTGTAGGCAAGAAATTAGTACTACAAATTTTAGAAATAGCCTAGATTGCATTATCTCAACATTTCCCGAATGAACAAATATTTAAGATAAATGACATAAAACAGGTAGAACAAATTTGATGACAACGTTGAAGATGTTTGTCCATTCTGGTAAAAAGGGTTATGTCAACCAAATCAAGGACCAACTTTATCAAATGATAAATATTTGAGGTATGATGACAGCAGTAGTGAAAGATGCAAAGGTAAACCTTTATCCTTCGGTTTTCCTTGATCGTTTTGGCAACTAAAATTAACTTTTATAGGAAATCAATCATAACCGAACACGACTTTCAAATATTATTAGGTATCTTCTGAAAACTCTTATCAGTCTTGGATTTTATTACTTTCAACAAACTATATAGAATTATCTTTTCATTTTCATTATTTTCTTTTCGTAACCCAAAATGAAAAGACTTCATTACTTTGACATTAAATGTTATCCTCTTTTGTATCTATGACACACACAGACACAAGATCATTATTTCAAATGCCAATGTCCTCTTATCATTCACTATTCCCTGACGGAAGGGATATCTTTAATAAAATTTCTTTTACAAAGGTGGGCAATGTCAAAAGAAGATTTTGATGTGATGCCACAGCTTAATGCTGCGGATTCCATTCATAGGGAACAAAAATAATTATAGAAAAAATGTGAAAACGTTGGTGTATGTTTTATTGTTTTTTATAGCTGTGAATGTCTTGAGATAATTTCATCAATTAATTAGAGGTAAATAACCTTTTGTCGGCATGAGGGGGAGGAAATTAAAGGCCTTTGGCAATATATATACATATATATAATGAAAAGATAAAAATTGCTTTAAAAGACAAAGAAAACCTCTTTCTATATAGATTCATAGTTGAGAATAGCGAATGCTTGTGTGTTTGTTTATGATACATGATAGGAACACGTACACGAGCTTAAACACAACATAAGGTTTCAATACATGTCTTCAGATACAAAATTCTCATAATACATACAGCATCACATGCAGTCACACTACATCAGCAGATTATATGTGTGTATGTATGTGTATGTGCGTGCGTCGAGTGCACGTTAGAATGGGTAATATGTGTGTACATTTTCTATATAAACATACACTAAATTATACTAACAGTGACAATGCATTGAGACAATCACCACAACGATATATATACTAAAATCGTAAGGCAATTATGCAAACACCACATGTACAGTCACATTGCAATCATATAAAACCATACAACGCACATCAATACTATATACGCTCACAAATACTATATTCACATACAAATACAATATACGCATAAAAAAGGTATTTTAATACACTCTTGTATTTTTTCTAGTCAATTACTTTTTCTTTTGCAAGAATATCGGGGTTTGGGTGTTTTCGTTGCATTTTTTTGTAATGCTTTTGCATCAGTTATATCTATTTATGAATTTAAGAAAAAGTGTGTGATGTTCGATTACATTTCACTAAATACCGTGAAAAAAATGCTATCTTCGTGAAAGATTAGACCATAAAAACCGATTCTGTCACGAGTATATCGAACAGATGTAACCATTTTTGACAGTACTGTCACACTGTCACATAGACACAAGCGTCATTCTCTATCAGTGACCTGTCATCTAAAGGTATAGCAAGAATTCTGATAAATCGTTTCTAGCAATCTATATACACCAATTAACACGGAGGTTAGTATATATATTTCTTTCACACACAGATCTTTTAAGACATACATAAACACAGATTTTCCGATACTCTTCACTACACACATAATATTTACATGTGCCAGCAAGTTAGTGGCTTTTTAAACTTATTACAGGTGTATAAAAACTTTGCTGAAAATTTATTGAAAACGATTTTTTTTTTTTTATGATGGGATTGGGATTTCCATTTTAGAAATTCAACAAGTACTTTTTAAGGTTGCGGCCACTACACGTGAACTAAGATTGAACTCTGACCGACAGCCACCTCTTAAGGTCGCTGCTTGACCACTTGTTCTGTAAGCTTCGCCGTCGGTTCTTAATATAATAAAGGGTAGTAAATAGAAAAAGGAGTTTGAAAAAAAAACAGAGAGAGAGGAAAGATTTCGATAACATTTTTTTCCCTCGTCATGAAGAGAAAGATAAAGGCTGAAAACAAGAGAGGGACGGGAGTTAAAAAGGTGTAAGTGGTAATTTAATCTAGCTACATCTCCAAACAGTCCGGAGTTAACGGTCATTTCTAGTTACTATCGTGTAAACTGAGACAAACAAGGGGAGATATCACAAGAAATCGCCATGACGTTGATAGAGAAAGGGATTCGTGTCGCCTTCAGAGATATAGATTAAAGAACACCAGACATTCTGTGGTTATATATTTAACAGCTGGTCCACTAAAGCAACTCGGCCTGGTTTTTTTCTTAAGCTCTCTGTTAGTTCTACTGTTCGCAATGCTAGATGAAGCGTATAAAGAATAAATAAATACTCAGTCGAACGAATTATGCAATTTCGTGAACGATTGCAAAAATATATTTTCTGCAAATAAACGATAAATTCACTAGAATTTTTAACACGATTTCATTTTTTTAAAAACTAAAGAGTTAAAACTTTGTAGATAAATGAATGCTCGACAAATAGATTTATAATAACAATTGAAAATTTAGTTTCTTTGCACTTGATAATCTTTTAAACGAATGAATGCACTTTTTTTTCTCGTATTCATTGAATGTTTGTTTACTTAATTATTTTCTGCTACTTAACAGTCTAATTGGCAATAATGTTAAATGGATTGTATTTTTGTAAAACTATGTCAGGTTTCTAATTGGGAACTGTCCTACTCAATTGAAAAATTCTATTTTGAGAAATAAAACTTGTCTCTCTATCCGTTATCTTCTGTCCTCTGCTTCTAATTTTAACGTTTACCGTTAGGAATGTGAGACTGGTCATCAAAAAAAAAAAAAAAAAAAAACCAATTCCATATCGTTGTTGAATATTTTCCCCTCTTTTATTTATCATTTATTTATTTTTTCAGGAAGTAAAAAGGCAGAGAGAAAATAAAGGGCTGCGATCCTGTAAGATCAACGATGGACTTTTATTATCAAATTGTTTGTGTTGCTGTCTTTTCTTTTATAGTGTTTAAATCACGATAAATATATATAATAATAATAAAACAGGGACAGACGAAGACCCAAAATAGGACGGAGAGTGAAAAGAGAGGTAGGGAAGACAAATTTACAAGATAAACAAGAGATAAAGCGGGAGAAAACATATATGTATATATATATATATATGTATATACACACCACACCACAAGGAAGGAGAGGATGAGGAGGTGAAAGCATGCTATATGTAGTATATATTATCCATACATACATATATGCGAGCCAAAGCCTATAACACATACTCAAATAGATACACGAAATTAGACTTACCGTGAAAATACCCAAACACTATAATAAAAGTTATGATAGCTTTCATGCCTCACTTGTTCCCAAGCTTCATCTGGACTCCAGGAAATGCAGCTAAATCCGAATGTTTACTACTGTGTTGTAGTTAACGTGAATGGAGATGAGAGCGGTGCGCGAAACTACATAGAACGGTGGGCGGAGTTGTGAGGTGGGGGGGTATAAATAAGGAAGAAGTGAGCAAGGCTATGACATTGAGTGACGGCAAGAAGGCGGGCCTAATACTGTGTATGTTGAAAGAACACCGAGCCGGTGAAGTGGTGGATAGTATATAAGTCCAGCGAATTGTGTGTGTATATATAGTATAATTTTTATCAGTCTATCTCTTTCTATATATATACATATATAATGAAATATTTATATATATATATTTGGATGGAGATATATATATATATATATAAATCTATATGCAAGTCTGTGTCTGTGCGTGTGTGTCTATGATCAGGTATTTTCCTATCTATATAAACAATGCCTCAGATTCACACGCATGGTACAAACGTATCGTAGTTAAATGTTTCATTAAAAAAATTTTAACGAAAATGACATAGCTGTGTAATATATACATTTACAAAAAAACTGCATGCGTTTTAAAATACAATTTTATATCATCTTATAGCAGTGAATATATATATATATATATATATATATATATATATATATTTATATATAGTCGTGTGTACGTACATGTATGAGCGAGTATGTATAGACGTATGTACTTTGTTATTGTAACTTTAGCCCCAAATCAACCGTGACTGTGTACACTGATGATCAAAAGCATTCCAAGCGTGATCCTACTCTCATTTTAGAACAACCTAAGACTACATTATCTGACATGACCTTCCCTTATTTTAAGACAGTGGGGCGGTGGTTGATTTGGGAAAGATTTGGCTGCTATTTCTAGCAGGTCAAGCTAGAGACTACGTAGAGCAGTATTTCCCAACCTTTTGTCAAGCCAGCACCCTTTTGATGACAAGTCGAATCGGTCACTATCTTACTTTGAATCTTTTATAGTGGTTGTTCAAAGGCAAAGGAAGTTTTAATTCGGATTTCCTGTTCCCTATAAAGGTGCTAACACCCCAGGTTGGGATGGCTCATACTGGTTTGTCTATGTGCGATTATATTCTTCATCTATAGAAAATATTCTCAGTAGAATCAAAATCAAATGTTTTTTTTTTCTTTAATTAAATCAACCGCAACGTTAGCGAGGTTTCAAATTCAGAATAATATTGGATAAAATACGGAGTCAGAGAACACAGTGATATTAAAGAGAGTTTATATTCTTTTCTACTCTAGGCACAAGGCCCAAAATTTTTGGGAAGGGGACCAGTCGATTAAATCAACCTCAGTACGCAGCTGGTACTTATTTTATCGACCCCGAAGGATGAAAGGCAAAGTCGACCTCGGCAGAATTTGAACTCTGAACGTAAAGACAGACGAATACCGCTAAGCATTTCGCCCGGCGTGCTAACGTTTCTGCCAGTTCGCCGCCTTAAAGAGAGTTTATATTAGATGAAGATAAGTCATAAGCTCTTATACAGAACTTACACAGCTCTCTCTCTCTCTCTCTCTCTTTCTCTCTCCTCCTTCTCACTCTCTATCTATCTCCCCCCCCTCTCTCTCTCTCTCCCTCTCGCACAAGCACACTATCTATCTATCTACCTGTCTATCTATCTCAGAAGAAGGCCCCGAATTCCTGTTAAAATACACTGCCTTTGTTTTAATTAATTTAGGTAAATAATGAAGAATTTCGTAAAATAACTTCATCATTGTCAAACTGGAGTTTGGAACAAAATAATATGAAATTTTTATGGAAGGTTTTCAGTTCACTTTAAAATAGAAAGTTTGCATTATAAAACCATGAGCAGTTTTTGGCGGTTTGGTATCAAAAGAGTTAACACATTAGATGCTACTCTCTTCGCAGCAATTGAAACTCACTGAAGTTATCTTACATGAACTCGGAACATTGTCTGTTTCACAATACCTTTTACATTTCTCCTTTATTGAAGCCCAAGTTTCAAAACTCTCTGATATCTCTCTTTCTCACCCAAACAGACCAAACGGACAGAGTCGAATGACATACGAGTGGTATAAGGGTTTGGACAATATCCTCTCACAGGTGCGGAACTTCACTAACTTTGCTGAAGTTAACTGAGATCTTTATTTGACCATAAAAATCAGTTAAATAATGAACGCATTATAATTTTGTTTTCCTTTATCATTATATATATATTTATTTATTTGAACCACACGGCAACTCCCATCGAGCAAACCTAAGATCAAAAATGTTCCAGCTTGTAACCAAGTTATCTTTTTGCGTATATCAAGGACTACGTTCGATGCCGGTTTAAGACATGAAAGCATGGACATTCTCGACAACTGTCTGGGTCCCCACAGATCTTGGGGCTCAATGCTAATCGATGCATACAGTGGTTGTGTATGAAGTGACACCAATGCACTGATTTGCCCAATGGTCCTGGCTACATTGTCGACTGCTATTTTTAGCAAATCGAGCGACCACATAAATGCTACTTCACTAGTGTGCAAAAAAAGCTGGGAAACGTTCATTAAGAGTGAACTTAGTGAGCGTATCTCCTGCTTATGAAAGTGATTTTTAGGTTTGTGGAAAACATAACTACATGTACTAGTAGCTACATACACGCATATCAAATACATACATCATATTTATAAACCAATTATATTTCTTACGTAGGCGCAAAACTGCCGATTTTTATAGCGAGGTTGTTTCTATAAGATGTAGAAGTTTCCTGTCGTTCTCAAAGGCATTGACACAGTAATAAAGAAAAACATTTGGCGTAAATAAAAATTCAAAACGGATTCACAGATGAGCCAACGCAGTCTTAATTGCAAGAAATGTCAACGAAATTCTCTCAAATTATATCCTCATTGGATAACATAGATATTGGTTTCACATTTTGCACAAGGTCAGCAATTTCAGGAGCCTTTAGTTCTTAACTGATACTTATTTTATCCACTCCGAAAGGATGAAAGGCTAAGTTGACTTCGGCAGTATTTGAACTCAGATCGTAAAGACGGACGAAATGCCGTAAAGCATTTTGCCCGGCGTGCTAACGATTCTGCCAGCTGGCCGCCCTAGAGATAGAATAGATATTAAAAATGATACAATGATTAGAGCTGGAATGCTTTTGGCTATAAGCCTGCTGAATCAAAGCTGACAACCTGGAGCTAAACAACGAATATAACGATTCATAAACTCGGAATGACGAGTGATTTACCGCTTTAATCTACAGCACTCCCAACTCTTCAACATAGTAATAGTCCTTGTCAAATAAGTGACGTTAGATATCGGTTAACAATATGGATGAAGGGAGCGGTGGAATACTTCGAGGAAGCATTCTGCAAACTAAATAAACATGCAGAAGAATCTCACTTACGTAGTACAGTGGCTTGATAAAGTTTAAATGAGTTTAGCCAAGCATTCATCATTATCATCATCATGGCATGAGTTAGCTGGTTTGGACCAGCGGGTCCAAGGACTGCATCGTACGCCACTGTCTGCTTTGGCATGATTTCTATAGTTGGATGCCCTTCCTAATGCCAACCACTTTACACCATAAACTGGGTGCTTTTCTTGTGCCACCAGTACCATTGAAAGTCACTTATGCAGCTCACAAGACTACAAACCCTGAGGAAGGTGGGGTCCATTCTATGCTAGGGGGTGAGAGGTTAGAGTGTATGAGAAGGTGAAAGATAAAGGTGGCGCCAGCAGGGCTTGAAGTAAGAATGTAGAGAGGCAAAGCTAAATAATGATTTCTGATTTAGACACAAGACCAATAGTTTTGAGGAGAGGAAGAAGCTGATACTATTGCCCTCAATACTTGACTGGTACTTTATTTTATCGACTCTGGAGGAATGAAAAGCAAAGTTGACCACAGCAGGATTTGAACTCAGAATATTAAGAGCCAGAACAAATACAACAAAGCATTTTGACTATGATGATTCTACCAGTTCCTCTCTGTAAGGTAGTTAGGTGAACACTGTCTTTTCCAAACAGACAGCAACACTAAAAGCCAATAAGGGGTCCTCTGAGTAATTACTCAACTTGCTAAATACAGCAACTAAATGTCCTTCAAATCACATCCCACAGTCTAGAAAAGGAAGTATACATTGGACAATGTAGTTTTTAATGTACAAAAAGACAAGATGAACACAACTGGAATCCTTTTGGTCAGAAACTAAACAAACAATTATGACAACAGAGAAAGTTAATGATGGACTTGCCGATGGTATTCACACCAAAAATCTCTTGCTGAAATCAAAGAGTTTACCGTTTTTAACAAGACATTTACTGATAAACCCTTTTGAAAGCAATCTATCTGAAACTGCTCTTGTTTTTGTGATACAAATTCTGGTTTAAAGTGATTTAAATTAAAGCTTTCCATCATAACTTTCCTGTTGATTTATATTCCAAACACCAGCTTAATGACAACGAAGTCATTTTAATAAATCACATTATTTTCAAAATTAATTGAAATATGTAAATATGTTTTTTAAAAAATAGTTAAAAAAAAAAAAATTAAACTCTGAAATTTTTCTAAACCATTAAGGATTTTTGAAAATGTTCCTATTTCACCCCAGCTTTGTAGTGATTAGCAGATGCAAGGTAAAGTTTTCTGTGAATAGAACAATGGTTTATCACAGGTGACATTCTGTAGTGATATGACACATACTTGAATAGCTTGAAGAACTGAGGCAAAGAAGAATTACATGTTCTGCTCAGAACTACAATTATTTGTTTATTTATGTATAACACTTAACATTGTTTATATAACGAAGTGTTTGTTTATTTATTATATATAATTTCAATTTAAGATAAACTAGCAGCAGCTCAAATTACAGTAAAATTTATATAGCATGCATATATGTATGCAATTTGTGTTCATCCTGCTGTTTTGCTAATTCAAGACAAGTGTTTGCTAGTTATAAAAGCAATGTTTTCTAAAGGTATGTATAGTCTCACAAGTAGTGCAAATTACAAATCTTGTAAATAATGTATGTGCTCTATTTTGTTGATATTAGACTTAATTGGATGAATAGAATTGGAAAAGCCTGGTGGTATTCAGTTATCTCCCTTTACATTCTGAGATCAAATCCAGAGGATGTCAGCCTTATTTTTTTCCTAATTTTAATGTTGTCAAAGTAAATTACAGTCAAGTAACTAGAATTGATCAAATCAATTTTTCTGTTCCCAGATTCACCTGATCTGTGGTTTGTAACTTTGAAAGAACTTGATATCAAACATTAGACATTAGACATCAGACATTTTTTTCTATTTCTTTTGCTTGGCTGTGTGATTAACAAGTTTGCTTCATAACCACATGGTTTTAGGTTCAGTCCCACTGAATGACACCTTTGGCAAAGGATTTCTACTATAGCTTCGGGCTGCCCAAAGCCTTGTGAGTGGATTTGGTTGACAGAAAGCAAAAAAGTCCATCATATACATTGTGTGTGTGTGTGTGTGTGTGTGCTTGTGTGTATGTGTGTGTGTGTGTGTGTGTGTGTGCACGCGTGCATGCATATGTGTGTGTTTTCTCTCCTAGTCTTGATATTGGATGATAGTTGTAAATAAGCACCACCTTCATAGAAGCAGTGTCATTCATTTTCAATCTTTCATCAAAACGTTTGGTCAAGAGAAAATATTAAATTACTTGGAAGAGAGGTGGAGGATTGACAACTGGAAGGGCATCTGACCATAAAAATCTCCTCAGCAAATTCCATTTGACTCATACAAGTATGGAAAAGTAGACATTAAAATGAGGATAATGACAATGATAGTTTCATCAAAAGAAAAGTACTATCCCTATGGCCTTCATAGTCTCTCTAAGATCAATGTAGTCAGTATTTCTCTTGAATTGTTGTTGACAATCTAGAAAGAAAGACCTGGGCACAGTGGTTAGTGCAGAACCTAGGGTGTTGTGAGGAACATAATATGGGTGAGGAGAAGAAGAGAGATAAGTGAGTCAGGAGTACCAGTTTGAAAAATTTTTGATTTTAAATACTTTTGAAGGAATAAAGACCAGTATTCAGAAGTATCTGGAATTGAAAACAGTAAACAAAAGAAGACTTGGTTGTGGAGTTAATAAATTCCTTGTCTAACAATATGGTTTTAGGTACAGTCTCACTATATGACACCTTGGGAAAATGTCTTCTACTATAGCTCCAGGTTGACCAAAGCCTTGTGAGTGAGTTTGGTTGATAGAAACTGAAAGAAGCCCAATGTCGAAAAAAGCACCTGTACCAGCGCAATGTAAAAAGCACCCAGTATGCTCTGTAAAGTGGTCGACATTAGAAAGGCCATCCAGCCCTAGAAACCATGCCAAAATAGATGACTGGAGCCTGGTGCAGCCCTCCAGCTTGCCAGCTCAAGTCCAACATGTCCAACCCATGCCAGCATAGAAAAGGGACATTAAATGATGATGATGACGATGATAGTAGTGGCAGTGTGGTAAGAAGCTTGCTTCCCAACCACAGGGTTCTGGTTTCAGTCCCACTACATGGCATCTTGGGCAAGTGTCTCAATACTTCTACTATAGTCTCAAGCTGACCGAAGCCTTGTGAGTGGATTTGGTAGATGGAAATTGAAAGAAGCCTGTCATATATATATATATATATATATATATATATATATATGTATGTATCTGTGTGTCTGTGTTTGTATGATGCTGGTGTGTTTGTGTCCTTGTAACTTAGCGGTTTGGCAAAAGAGACTGATAGAATAAGTACTAGGCTTACAAAGAATAAGTCCTGGGGGCAATTTGTTCGACTAGCAGCAGTATTCCAGCATGGCTACAGTCAAATGACTGAAACAAGTAAAAGAATAAAAGAAAGAATATATATATATATATATATATATATATATATATATTCTTTCTTACATATATATATATATATATATATATATATATATTCTTTCTTATATATATGTATGTATGTATGTACATATGTATGTGAGCATGTGTGTATTACTGTCTCTTTACCTTAACTTCATGAGATAGTTGTAAATAGATGTCGTTATTATGGGAGCAACGTCCTTCATTTCCAATCTTCTGTCAAAATAGATCTGCTCCTAGGGAATAATGCTTTATTTGGAAACAGATGAAGTGTGGCAACAGGAAGGGTGTCCAACTATAGAAAATTCACTTCAACAAATTTCGGCCGATCCATGCAAGCATGGAAAAATGGATACTAAGCACTGATGATGATGACAATGAGGATGATGGTGGAGGTGGTGGTGGGGGTGAGGTGACAACGACGATGATGATGATGACAGTGTTGATGATGATAAAACTTTCACTTCTGTGACAAATCAGTCATCGTAATTTATACGTATATTTATTTTTCCCTGCAGATTTTATACAGATTATTTTTTTGTTGATACAGCTCACCAGGATTTTTAATTTTTTTAAATTTTTTTGAAATCTGGCTCCTACAGAAAAATAATCCTTCTTGCCTGTGAAAAAGAAAATGTGTACATATATTTCTTTTACTAGTTTCAGCTTAAGACCTGTGACCATGCTGGAGCACTGCTGTTAATTCCTTCTGACCGTTATAATCATTATCATTTTGAAATACATATTTCCATGCATGCATGGATCAAAAGGAATTCATTGAGGCAATATTTTTTTTATGATTGGAATCAAATCCTATCACCAACTCTTAGATGTCTCCAAGCTAGGTAATTTTTTCCCACATTTTAAGGCAGCAAGCTGGCGGAAACATTAGAAGGTGGTGAGCTGGCACAATCGTTAGCGCGCCGGGCGAAATGCTTAGCGGTATTTCGTCTGCCGTTACGTTCTGAGTTCAAATTCCGCAGAGGTCGATAAATTAAGTACCAGTTATGCACTGGGGTCGATGTAATCGACTTAATCCCTTTGTCTGTCCTTGTTTGTCCCCTCTATGTTTGGCCCCTTGTGGGCAATAAAGAAATAAAAAACATTAGCATGGTGGGCGAAATGTTTAGCAGTATTTTGTCTGTCTTTACATTCAAATTCCACCAAGGTTGACTTTGCCTTTCATCCTTTCAGGGTTAATAAATTAAGTACCAGTTGCATACTGGGGTCGCTCTAATTGACTGGCCCCCTCCACAAAAATTTCGGGCCTCATGCTTAGAGTAGAAAAGAATATTTATGAAACAGTAAGGCAGAAATGTTAGCATGCCAGGCGAAATGCCTAGCAGTATTTCATCTATCTTTACGTTCTGAGTTCAAATTCTGCCGAGGTTGACTTTGCCTTTCATCCTTTCAAGGTCAATAAATTAAGTACCAGTTGTGTACTGGGGTTGATCCAATCGACTGGCCCCCTCCCCAAAAATTTTGGGCCTTGTGCCTAGAGTAGAAAAGAACATTTTCCCACATTTTTATCTTTTATCTCTTACTTGTTTTGATCATTAGACTGCGGCCATGCTGGGGCACTACCTTGAAGAATTTTAAGTCGAATGAATCAACCCCAGTACTTATTTTTTTAAAGCTTGGTACTTATTCTGTTGATCTCTTTTGCCAAACTACTAAGTTAAAGGGATATAAGCACATCAACACTGGTTGTCAAGTAGTGGTGAGGGACAAACGCAGATACAAGAATACACACACACATGCTCGTGCACGCATGCATACAATGAGCTTCTTTCAGTTTCTGTCAACCAGATCCACTCACAAACTATGGTCGACCCGAAGCTACAGAAGAAGATACTTGCCCAAGGACTGAACTCACAACCATGTGGTTGGGAAGCAAGCTTCTTACAACAGAGCCACGCCTGCTGGACATGTTTTCATGGAAGACACCACTTATATGATAGTGACATTTGTTTACTTTTATCATGCAATGCCAGGACAAAGGGACACAAATACACACACAAATAAGTATACGACAGGCTAATTTTAGCTTTCTTTAACCTAATCCTCTTTCAAGGCTTTGGTTAACCCAGAGTTATAAGAGAAGGCACTTTCCCAAGGTGCCATGCTGTGGAATTGAACCTGAAACCATATGGCTAGAAAGCAAATATTCTTAACCTCACAGCCATGCCTACACACATGCACACACACACATGCTCACATATACACACCTGTACACAGAAACATAATCATCATCATCATCATCATCATCATCATCATCATCATCATCATCGTCATCATCATTTAACATCCACTTTTCCATGCTTCTATGGGTCAGGAGGAATCCACTGAGGTAGATTTTTTATTGCCAAATGTCTTCCCTTTTACCAACCCTTACCTATTTCCAAGCAAGGTAATATATCCCCATCGACTGGAAATGAACAACACAGCTCATATGATGGAGATGTTTGTTAACAACCATGATTTCAAGACAAAGGTACACACACACACACGTGCATGTGCATGCATGCACACACACACATACATATATATACGGTGGCGAGCTGGCAGAAATATTAGCATGCAGGGCAAAATGCTTAGCGGTATTTCGTCTGCCGCTACATTCTGAGTTCAAATTCCGCTGAAGTTGACTTTGCCTTTCATCCTTTCGGGGTCGATTAAATAAGTACCAGTTATGCACTGGGGTCAGTATAATTGACTTAATCCGTTTGTCTGTCTTTATTTGTCCCCTCTGTGTGTAGCCCCTTGTGGTAGTAAAGAAATAACACACACATATATATATTACAGGCTTCTTTTGGTTTCTGTTTACTGAATCCACAAGAATTACATTTGGCTCAAGCTGTAATAGAAGACTCTTGCCCAAGGTGCTGCACAGTGGAACTGAACTCAAAACCACATGGTTGGAAAACAAACTTTTTAACTACACAGCTATAAAAGTTGCAAGAAAAACAGTCAAGCAGCTTTCCTCAACAGTTTTTTTTCTCTTCTTTTTTTTTTTTTTTTTTTTGCTGTTACTAAAGAAAAGTAGTTAGATATTTTATGAATGCTGGTAATTATAATTTGACCATAAAACCAATAGTTGGCAAATTGTTAGAGTTGTCAGAGTGGTATTTATTCCAACTGTGTGTATTCTGAGTTCAAATTTCACCAAGATAAATTTTGCTTTTTATCCTTTCAGGGTTAATAACATAAAATTTATAAAGTCTTTAGATTTGGATTGGTACAGTTGGGTAAATGTTCAATAAGATTCATTGCCATTATTCTTTTCTGCTAGAGAGCTGGCATAAATGTTAGCATAGGCACAGGCATGGCTGTGTAGCAAGAAGCTTGCTTCCCAACTACATGGTTCTGGGTTCAGTCCTATTGCATGGCACCTTGGGCATGAGTCTTCTACTACAGCCTCAAGCCAATCAACACCTTGTGAGTAGATTTGGTAGATGGAAACTGAAAGAAACCTGTTGTATATAAATATACTGAACTAAAAAAGAAACTTCGCACTGTAAAAGATTATTTGTTTCATACATGATATTGAGATCATATGGATTTTATCACATTTCTAGGTAATTTGACATCAGGAAGATGTCACTGATCCACAACACTACTCTCTTTTGAAAATACAAGGATTGCATGTTAGGTTGGTAATGCTTGTGAACACTTCTTAATGAAAAGCAAGATGCATGTGCGAAAATGTTGACTCATTGGGTATAAAAGGCACCCAAATTATAAAAGGCACCAGCCTGTCATTCGTTTCCTGAACGCAGCAAGCAAGCCAAAACTGACACAAAATCGGAAGGAGCAAGCCATTGGACATCTCCATGCTGGTCAACATCCATAGGTCATTGCTAATGACTTGAACTGCAGTATTCAGACAACTGAGCAGCCGAGGGAATGATACAATGCCACAAACAGTATGGATGATCATCCATACAGTGACCGACTGAGGGTTACAACAGCATGTCAAGATCACCACCTGCACCAACGGCACTTGCAGGAACTATTCCAAAGGGCAACGGAATCAGCTAGGCAGACCATAGGGACTCACCACAGACCCATTTGTGCAGAGACAGTTCACCGCTGGCTGAGATCTTTCAATCTGTCTTGTTGACATCTGGCTAGGGGCTCCCATCCTCACAGATTATCATTGCTGAGCACATCTGCAGGAGACTCAAAACATCAGAACTGGCACTATCAGCAGTGGAGGACTGTAGTTTTCTCTGATGAAAGTTGATATTGCATTTCTGTGACAGATAGCAAAGCTAGGGTTTGGAGAAGAAGGGGTGAATGTCATGTTGATGGCTGTGTGGTGGGGAGAGACTCATGGGGAGAACAGACCATCATGGGATGGACAGGATTGCACTCAACCAGAAACTTGGACCAATTGCCTTCCAAAATATCAGCCAAGTCAGGAGCAATTGAGTAAAAGCTGATCGCTACATTGACCAAGTGTTGAGGCCTCACATTGTGTCATACTTTGCCCGTCATTGGAATCATGTGTTCCAACATGACAATGCTCATGCCAATACTGCCAAGTGAACAACAGACATCCTCCAACAGCACAAATCCAGACACTACCATGGCCAGCCCTAAGACTGAACTTGAACCCCATAGAGCACTTGTGGGACGAAATCCAAAGAAGGCTAAATGATATCCATCCAAGGCCAACAACTGTGGCACAACTCACTGCAAGTCTTAACAGAGTGTAGGCTGCTACCCCCATGGCCTTCATCAATCATTTGGTGCATTCAGTATACAGAAGATACTTGACGGTAATCAATGCTAATGGTGGTCACACAAGATATTGAGTTCATCTCTTTGGATCCAGGATGCTCTGTCATCATGTGACACCATGTGACATAAAACATGTTTCAGAAAATAACGTTTTATCGTTAGGAAAGAATGGTTTCTCAATTAGCACTCTTCAATCAATGCTATGGCAGTCTGTTAATAAACCGGTTTCTATTTAGTATTTGTGCTACGTTTCTTTTGTGGTTCAGTTTATATATATATACATGCATACATACATACATACATACATACATACATATATATATATATATATATATATATATATATATATATATATATATATATATATATATATTTATGTGTTTGTGTGTTTGTGTGTGTTTGTCCCCACTACCATCGCTTGACAACCAATGCTGGTGTGTTTACATCCCTGTGACCTAGCATTTCAGTAAAAGAGATGATACAATAAGTACTAGGCTTACAAAGAATAAGTCCTGGGATCGATTTCTTTGACTAAAAATTCCTTTCAGGTGGTGCTCCAGCATGGCTGCAGTCAAAATGACTGAAACAAGTAAAAGAATAAAAATAAAATAATGCGGAACAAAATGCTTGGTGACATTTCTTCTGGCTTTATATCCTAAGTTCAAATTCCACAAAGGTCAACTTTGTTTTTTATCCTTTCAGGGTCAAATAAATACCATTTGAGCAGTGGGGTCAACGAAATTGACTAGAACCTTCCTCTAAAATTTCTGGCCTTGTGCCTATGGCAGTAAGAATTATTTGTTCTGACTGTTTCCACTCTGAGTTGTTAGTCTGCTGACTTAGTCTGCTCCACAGTTTAATCATTTTGTTACCATATTTCTGTTGAAATATGGTAACAAACTTCAGAAACAATGAAGAATATAATAAAGTTATGTTTTTGTTTTTAAGCTGATGTTTGAAACATAAATAAACATGAAATTTTATAAAGAGAAATTTTAAATATGGATCATTTTAAAGCAGCAAGTCTGTGCCATAGAATCAAAGGCAGTTTGGGCATGTTGGTATCAAAAAGATTTATGATACCATCAGGGTCTTTGGGAGACTTTAGTAGTGTTCATTCTGTTGGAGGAATAACATCTACTAGTCTTGGAGGTTCTGAAAATTTTTTTTAAATGCCATGAACATTACCTTTCCATTCCCAAATAAATCTTTTCTCTTCATCTTTTATTTGTTTCAGTCATTGGATTGCAGCCATGCTGGGACACCACTTTGAATGGTTTTAGTTGAACAAATCAATCCCAATATTTCTCCTTCTTTTCTTCTGGTGTTCAAGTCTGGTACTCATTCTATTGGTCTCTTTTGCCAAACCACTAAGATATGAGAGTGTAAACACACCAACACTAGTTGTCAACCCATGGTGAGGGATAAACACACGCACACACACACACACACACACACACACACACACACACACACAGAGCAAGCTTCTACACAGTTTCTGCTTACCACATTCATTCACAAGACATTGATCAGTTTGGAGCTCAAGTAGATGACACTTATCCAAGGTGCCATGCAGGTGGGACTGAACCTAAAATCACATGACTGCAAAGTGAGTTTCTTAACCAAACAACCTGTGCCTAAATGCTTTCAAATTTTAGCACAAGACCAGCAAATTTGGGGTAGGGGAAAGTCGAGTTGTCTCCTTCATTCAACGACTGGCACCCATGCCAACGTCGTCTCCTTCATTGGACACGAAACTCAGCTTGTGAAGACCTGTTGGGACAAGCGAAAGCAAAATCGTGATGGCACCTGTGCCCAGCATCGCCTCCCTGGCACTTGTGCTGGATGGCATGTGTAAAGACATTCAAGTGAGATCATTGCCAGTGCCACTGAACTGGCTCCTGTGCAGGTGGCATGTAAAATGCATCATTTTGAGCATGGCTGTTGCCAGTACCATCTGACTGGCCTTCGTGCCGGTGGCACGTAAAAGCACCCACTACACTCTTAGAGTGGTTGGCGTTAGGAAGGGCATCCAGCTGTAGAAACTCTGCCAGATCAGATTGGAGCCTGGTGTAGCCATCTGGTTTCACCAGTCCTCTGTCAAATCATCCAACCCATGCTAGCATGGAAAGCGGACGTTAAACAACAATGATGATGATTGACTCCTGTTCTCTTGATACTTATTTTATCAACCCCATAAAGTTAAAAAGCAAAGTCGGCCTTGGCAGAATTTGAACTTAGAATGTAAATACAGATGAAACACCACAATGATTTTGCCCAGTGTGCAAATGATTCTGTCAGCTTATACCGTATACCTGTGCATAAATGGTAATAAAGACCCTTAATCCATTTATTTATCTACCTATCTATCTACGATGATGGCAGTCATATTGGATTTGTCAAAGAATGCCAGTGACTCAGTACTCTTCAGACCATGATTATATCACTAGATCTTGTGACAATCTTGTTTTACAAGCCAATGAATCAGCCTCCATGTTGTTGCTCAACGTGCTAGAAATAACAGCCAAATATCTTCAAGTCAAACCTTACCATCTTGAGGAAGCAAAAGAAGCATCAGAAAATAAATCTCCAGATATTTGGAATGACAGAATGGACAGGGTTGGAATGCTTTTAATCCTATGTCTGTTCAAAGAATCTTGTATACAACAAGGAGGCTACTCCATGACAGATCTCAACACTTTTGTTGATCTATCTATCTATCTATCTTCTTCTTCTTCTTCTTCTTCTTCTTCTTCTTCTTCTTCTTCTTCTTCTTCTTCTTCTTCTTCTTCTTCTTCTTCTTCTTCTTCTTCTTCTTCGTCTTCTTCTTCTTCTTCTTCTTCTTCTTCTTCTTCTTCTTCTTCTTCTTCTTCTTCTTCTTCTGCTTGCCTCTGACAAGATCCTGAAACCAATGGATAGATGCAAGGGTTAGTAAGTGTGTGTGCATGGCAAGCTACTGAAACATCCATTTATGTACACACACACAAAATTGGCAGAATTATATATATATATATATATATATATATATATATATATATATATATATATACACACACACATATATATATGTGCATATATATATATATATATATATATATATATATATATATATATATATATATATACACATACATACAGGCATGGCTGTGTGGTAAGGAGCTTGCTTTCCAACCACATGCTTCCAGGTTCAGTCCCACTGCATGGCATCTTGGCCAAGTGTCTTCTACTACAGTGTCAGGCTGACCAAAACCTTGTGAGTGGATTTGGTAGACAGAAACTGAAAAGAAGCCCGTTGTATATATACATATATATATATGTATATATGTATATATTTATATGTGTGTCTTTGTGTCTATGTTTGTCCCCACCACCATCACTTGACAACTGATGTTGGTGTGTTTACATCCCTGTAATTTAGCGGTTCAGCAAAAGAGACTGATAGGATACCAGGCTTACAAAAAATAAGTCCTGGGGTTGATTTCTTTCACTAAAAGGCAGTGCTCCAACATGGCTGCAGTCAAATGACTGAAACAAGTAAAAGAATTTTACAAAAATATACACAAATATCTCTCTATATATATGTATGTATATGTGTATATATATATACAGTGAGAGAGAGAGAGAGAGAGACAGACAGATAGATATGTATGTATATGCACATATGTGTGTGTGCATGTGTGTATACATCTACACACACACATACACTTGTATATACATATATACATATATATATATACACCCACACACATGCATGTGTGTGTGGGTGTATGTATGCACGTAGAGAGAGAGACAGACAGACAGACAAAGAGACAGGCAG
>NC_142933.1:79764357-79769357 GCF_046866305.1 Octopus bimaculoides
TGATATAATATATATATATATATATATATATATATATATATATATATATATATATATATATAATATATATATATATATATATATATATATATATATATATATATATATATATATATATATATATATATATATATATAATATATATATATATATATATATATATATATATATATATATATATATATATATATATATATATATATATATATATATATATATATATATATATATATATATATATATATATATATATATATATATATATATATATATATATATATATATATATATATATATATATATATATATATATATATATATATATATATATATATATATATATATATATATATATATATATATATATATATATATATATATATATATATATATATATATATATATATATATATATATATATATATTATATATATATATATATATATATATATATATATATATATATATATATATATATATATATATATATATATATATATATATATATATATATATATATATATATTATATATATATATATATGTATATATATATGTATATATATATATATATATATATATATATATATATTATATATATATATATATATATATATATATATATATATATATATATATATATATATATATATATATATATATATATATATATATATATATATATATATATATATATATATATATATATATATATATATATATATATATATATATATATATATATATATAGGTGCAGGAGTGGCTGTGTGGTAAGTAGCTTGCTTATCAACCACATGGTTCTGGGTTCATTCCCACTGCGTGCCACCTTGGGCTAGTGTCTTCTGCTATAGCCTCGGGCCAACCAAAGCCTTGTGAGTGGATTTGGTAGACGGAAACTGAATGATGCCCGTCGTATATATGTATATATATATGTATGTGTGTGTATATGTTTGTGTGTCTGTGTTTGTCCCCCCAACATCGCTTGACAACCAATGCTGGTGTGTTTACGTCCCCGTAACTTAGTGATATTAAATATCTGAAGAATTGCCTGGTTTAATATATATATATATATATATATATATATATATATATATATATATATATATATATATATATATATATATATATATATATATTATATATATATATATATATATATATATATATATATATATATATATATTATATATATATATATATATATATATAATATATATATATATATTATTAAGGTGGCTATTTGCAATTTAGAACCGATAAGCATCAAGCTCACTTGTCACTAAAGTCATGTGGCGTGCTAGTCAGCACTAGCATTGCTTGAAATAAGTATCAAAACAACTCTTAGCCACATGTGAGCACTTTTCTAATGGATGACAAGGTGACTTAGGTTCTTTAACCCTCAGCAACGGAGTAATGGGTTACTGGTGAAGATTAATTAAATCTGAAACCAGTGCTGATATAACTCCATCTCGCTCGCTTGTTGTAGGGAGGGCGCCTGTCTCCCTTGTCAGTTGTTAGAAAAGTGCTTTCATGTGGCTAAGAATTGTTTTTGACTCTTATTTCTAGCAATGCTGGTGCTTACTAGCACCCTCCATCACTTTACTGACAACTGTACTTATATGTAATATATATATATATATATATATATATATATATATATATATATTACATGGCCACATGATCGACCAGACTATCAGATATTGTTATATATACATTGCTGGTCACAAATGCGTCATTTTAGCTTTTGAAGGGTGCCACCCTGCTGGGTAGGTGAGAAAACTATATATATATGCATATACATATAAGTTAAAATGGTGGATAAAGGCAGTTTATTCTGAATTACACATGTTTTTGTAGTGACTCATTTATTACGTGCAGTTATATATGCATTACCTATATCATATTCAATCAATCTACCAATTGATTGATCTATGGAGTACCTCATCAGCCAATCATATGCTTAGAGCTACTGATCTAACGACCACAATCACTGTGATCCCACCATTTGATATATCATCATCTTCATTTAACGTCTGCCTTCCATGCTGACATGGGTTGAACAGTTTGACAGGAGGTGGCCTGACAGGAGCCTGCACCAGACTTGTGTCTGTTTTGGCTGTAAAAACTGTGCCAAAACAGGTCCAGAAGTCTGGTGCAGGCTCCTGCCTGGCCAGATATATATATACATACATATATATATATACATAATATATACATAAATATGTGTATGTATGTGTGTGTATATGGCCTAGTAGTTAGGGTGTTGCACTCACAATTGCAAGATCGTGGTTTCGATTCCAAGACTGGGTGCTATATTGTGTTCTTGAGCAAAAACACTTCATCTCATGTCACTCTGCAATTACTATGACACCTGATATGTGGTACACTGTGCACCTGTTCAGACAACATCGATTTGATGGAGAGAGTGAGCTAATGTGTGGCATGAACATTTGATCACTATAAACAAATCATTTGTACAGGTCATTCGGCAAAAAACTGAACACTCATATGTTATCTTCGATGGGTGAGTCCATCAGATATATATACACACACTTATATATATATATATATATATATATATATATATATGGATAATAATAAATGGAGCAAAATGCATGTTAATAAAAGTTCCTTTTATTAACATGCGTTTTGCTCCATTTATTATTATCCATATCTTCTCAAAATGTATCACTTTAACTTGGTATATCTACCTGTAAAACGGCTGTGATATCTTGTTTTTTAGTGTAATTTTGCTACCTCTGGTAACTATTAACGTATTTAAATTATCGAAAGTTTTAATAACTGAGATAATATTAATATATACATAAACTAATATATATATATATATATATATATATATATATGATAGATCACTAGCCACTACACATTCTCTATTTTCTTTCAGTGTTCCTTTTTGTGGAAGAGCGTAGGTTCGAAACGTTAAAGACTTTTTCACTTCCGAGTGTTAAACTAATACATCTGTTTGTTGTCTACACCACCTATCTTCATCTTTTGCTTTTTTGTGAATTCTTCCCCTACATATATATATATATATATATATATATATATATATATATATATATATATATATATATATATATATATATATATATATATATATATATATATATATATATATATATATATATATATATATATATTTAAATATTTAAAACAGTCTATTTTTGAAAATCAGTGAATGTGTTTCACTGAATATATATAAATAAAACCTTTGAACAGATGGTCAGCAGTGACTCCTGCTGGACTCGGCTGCTCCACATTGATAAGGGGCAACTACCCCACAACTGGTCTGTAGATGCCAAGCCAGCAGGGGAAGGTTGATGACCTCCCCTGTTTAAAGGTTTATGGACACAGATTTGTGCATCATATAGCTAGCTAGAAGTGATCACATCTTGGAGCTAATCAACAGTAGCATTCGTCCTATTTCTCTGGACTGCCACATTAGTTTGGCAATAAATAATAATACACACACACACACACACACATATATGGACTTCCAAAGAGTTTCCGTCTACCAAATTCACTCACATGGCATTGGTCAGCCTGGTGCTATAATAGAAGTTACTTTCTTAAGGTGTTGCACAATGAAGCTAAACCCAAAACCACATGGTTTGAAACAGTGCGTCTTAACCACACAACCTTCTGTGTGTTTATAAGCTGTACAAATGTTTTGGCACTTTGCATTCTAAGTTCCAATTTTGCCAGTTTGACTTTGCATTTCATCCCTTCTGGGGTTAGTTAACATACTTGCTACTGGTTAAGTATTGAGGGTTGATTTAATAGACTATATCCATCTCCTCCTCAATCTTGTGGCCTCATGCGTAAGTCAGAAATAGTTAATAGCATTACCAGCCAATGAGAGAAAACTGACATGGTCATCTAACTTGCTAGAAATAATAGTCAAACCTCCCTGAAATCACATTTTACATACTGTCTTTGAAAAGAAAGACTTGTTCATGCAGTTTTGAGTAACTGAGTTTAAAGGGGGAAAATAGACTGGATGGTCACATCTGGAATGTCTTTGGCCATATTTCAGCTCATTCAGGCTGACCTGCAGCTAAATGACAACATAAAATTTTTTATACATCGTACGTTTTGGTTTCTCCACTAGTACAGCTACTACTTTTACTACCACCACCAAAACCACCACCACCACCACCATCACTGTTGCTGCTGCCACTACCACTGCTGCCACCGCCGCTGCCACCACCACCACCACTACCACCACCACCATCACCACCACCAAAGCCGCCGCCACCACCACCACCGCCAACACCGCCACCAACACCACCACCACCGCCACCACCACTACTACTACTACTACTACTACTAATACAGCCTGGGTGTGGTCAAAGCTGGAGCAGGAACTGGCAGAGTGCCAGAACTAAACTATATAAGTCTCTTTGCCTTTCATTATTCTGGGGGTTGGTTAATAAATAAATTTTAAAAAACACACACACAAAAAGACAATATAAAATACCAATAATATTTTAGATTAGGGTCAATGTAGTCAACTTTGCTTATACATTTATGACCTTTTGCCAGTGTGAGAAATTATTGCCTTTGCTAATTATCGCTAGGCCAAACGAAGTGGCAGAAATGGTTAGGGTGCCTTGTTGTATTTAATTACATCCCTTCACTAAGTTCAAATTCTAGTGGGTCAAATTTTGCCTTTCATCATCATCAACAACGCTCTCCCATCTTCCTCACTCACCCCTTTCATCTGAGGTCACTGAATTAATTACCAGTAAATTACCAGGCACCGGCATGGCTGTTTTGGCAAGAATCTTTGCTTCCCAAACACATGGTTTCAAGATCAGTCCCACTGCATGGTACCTTGGGCATTTGTCTTCTGTTACAACCTTGGGCTGACCAAAGAGATGTGAATGGATTTAGTTGATGGAAACTGAAAGAAGTCTGTCATACATGTTTGTGTGTGTGTGTATGTGTGTGTGTGTGTGTGTGTGTGTGTGTGTGTGT
>NC_142933.1:79771857-79786857 GCF_046866305.1 Octopus bimaculoides
ATATATATATATATATATATATATATATACATATACATATATACATATATATATATACTGGGGTTGGATGAAATAATGGAAACATCTTAAAATTTCAAACACATTTATTTTAATATGGGGGTAAGACCGCCTTTGGCAGTAATTACAGCTTGAATTCTAAGTGGTATGGACTCATACAAAGTTTGAATTGTTTCCAAAGGAATTTTTCTCCATTCTTCAGCTAAAACAGTCTCCAGTTCTTGTAGTGATGATGGTGGAGGATATCGATTCCTTACTTGTTTTTCTAAAATGTGCCATAAATGTTCCACAATATTGAGATCTGGGGACTGTGATGGCCAGATAAGATGTTCGACTTTACTAGAATGTTGCTCGTGCCATTCAATAACAACTTTAGCTGTGTGAATTGGTGTATTATCATCCTGAAAGATTGTGTTTCTCTCTGGAAACAGTTCCGCAACAATAGGATGAATTTGATCAGATAAAATGCTTAAATAGTCTTGACTATTAATTCTGCCATGAAGGGAAACCATTGGGCC
Organism: Octopus bimaculoides; assembly: GCF_046866305.1. NCBI lineage: Eukaryota > Metazoa > Mollusca > Cephalopoda > Octopoda > Octopodidae > Octopus > Octopus bimaculoides. The sequence goes on from NC_142933.1 coordinate 79,772,394, forward strand.
GGCGGATTTCCCCCAAGATCATCACAGATCACAGATATAGCTCCCCACCCTGATCATCACAGATCCTCCTCCATGTTTAACAGTTGGAAGAAGGCAGTCTGGGTCAAATGCTTCTTTTGGCTGTCTCCACACGTATACTCAGCCGGTGGTCGGAAATAAGGTAAAGGATGACTCGTCCAAGAAAATAACATTCTTTCACTGCTCTAGGAACCAATTCTGTAATATTTTACTCCACTCTAAACGCTTTGCAATGTTTGTTTTAGAAAGTAGTGGGTTTCTGATTGCAGCCCTTCTGTGAAATCTGGCTTTGTGCAGCTCCCAGCAAACGGTTTTTGTGGAACTGGGTTCTCAAGGTGGTCATTAAGCTTGGGAGCTGTACTTTTGTGATCCTTTCTGACAATTCGCGTAAGAGTCTGATAGTCCCTATCTGAAAGTTTTGATTTTCTTCTGGAGTTTTGTTTCTATGAAGAAGTTTTTCCCTCTTTCTCAAAGGTTGTCATTACTTTCAAGACAGTACTTCTTGATATACCAGACACTTCGGCTGTTTTCATTATGCTAGCACCTGCCACATGAGCACCAACAATTTGATCTCTTTGAAAGTCCAATAGATCTGTCATTTTAATGAATTTTAATTACCATTCTTTGATGATATCTGAAAAGAAACAGCAATTTTAGCAAAACATATAAAGCAACACTAATAATAAATCAAAAAACATTAAAATAAACAAGCTTTTGATGATTTTATAGATATTCCAAAATTATGATACTATGATGCTAGGTGTTTCTATTATTTTGTCCAACACCTGTATGTATATATATATATATATATATATATATATATATATATATATATATATATACAAACACACACATATACACACACACATTACATGCATATATATGATATATAATTTTTATATATAAATTTATATATATATATGCATATGTATGTGTGTGTATATATATATATATATATATAAAGAGAGAGAAAGAGAGTGAGAGACAGATAGATAGATATTGTAGACAGATGCACATGAACCAAGGCAGTACAATTTTAGTTCATCTAAACATCTAAAGAAGATATTTAATTACTGAGAGTGCACAACAACTCAACAGGTAATTGGTGCTATAGCTTTATGTCTATGTGAATTAAACAAATGAGAAGACCTCAAATACACACACACACACACACACACAAACACACACACACCACACAAACACGCACACACACACACACACGCACACACACACACGCAACATATAAGCTTGAAAATTCATATACTCATGCATGGCAATAAACGTCCATTAGTCAAGAAAGTTAATTATACAATGGTATATAGTTCTATTGTACATGCTGTACAAGCTTGGTCAAATGTTATAGAAAGAAATAAGGTGTTGACCAGGCACCAAAATCATATTAATCGCAGAACAAAGAATTGTTTCATTAATTATGATTCATGAAATTGTAATTAACGATAGATTCCTTCTGATTACAACTACAGTCCTTTGTTGTATTGAATTGCTAGATAACGATGTGAATTGTGCACACACACACACACACACAAATATATATATATACATGCACACATATATATACACATATAATTATACATTCAGATATATATATATAATTATACATTCAGATATATATATATAATTATACATTCAGATATATATATATATATATATATATATACATATATATATATACACACGTACATATATATACATATATATCTACGTATATGTGTGTATATATGTGTACATATTTAAATGTGTGTTTGTATATATATGTATATATTTTTGTATGTGTTATATAAGTATGCATATATATATATATTTGAAAAGATTTGTAAATGTATATATATATATATATATATATATATATGCGAGTAAAAATAAATACAAAAAAAGGTGGATTTTTTTGTATGATTGTGTATAGAGGAATATATTATTTTGCTTAAAAGAGTTCCAACACTGTCTGTTTTTTATGTTTTATTTATATTCCTGTAGAACTAATGTGGGGTATAGAATATGGAATATACAATATATAATATAATATACAATATATAAAATAAAATAAAATAAAAATGGATGGCACCATGAAATAAAGTATTGAATGTAGATGAAATATTGAGTGTTCAATATAAAGGATCAAATATATAAATATATAAATATAAATATATATATATAAAGGCGACTCGAGTTTCAGGGCTATTTCCCTTCATCATGGCCGGTATGACTATATGTATGTATGTATGTATATATATGTGTGTATATATATATATATATTATCAGTTAGTTGTCTATAAGTTAGTAAAATAGCACACTAAAAAAGAAAACTAGACCAGTTATATTTTTATGTTATATCAGAAAATTATCGACAGTTTCACACCAGTTATTGCACTTGGCAAAATTGATGACTCTTCAGACATGCTGGTCGGAAGATGACTAATTATATGCCATAACCAGGAATATACTGCTTGACAAAAGAAAAATAGATACATTTATCATAAGGCATAGGAGTGGCTGTGTGGTAAGTAGCTTGCTTACCAACCACATGGTTCTGGCTTCAGTCCCACTGCATGACACATTGGGCAAGTGTCTTCTACTATATCCTCGGGCCGACCAAAGCCTTGTGAGTGGTTTTGGTAGACAGAAACTGAAAGAAGCCCATCGTATATATGTATATATATATATATATATATATATATATATATATATATATATATATATATATATATATATATATATATATATGTATATGTATATATGTGTATATGTTTGTGTGTCTGTGTTTGTCCCCCCCCCCCAACATCGCTTGACAACCGATGCTGGTGTGTTTACGTCCCTGTAATTAGTGGTTCGATAATAGAGACCGATAGAATAAGTACTAGGCTTACAAAGAATAAGTCCTGGGGTCGATTTGCTTGACTAAAGGCAGTGCTCCAGCATGGCCGCAGTCAAATGACTGAAACAAGTAAAAGAGTAAAAAGAGTAAAGAGTATATGTATATTTGTTTAGCATTCTATGCATCATACTTTATGTTTGTTGCCACCACATGTGTGGGGGAAATATACATATATATATATATTTATCCCCTCACACATACGTATGTACATACATATATGTATACACAAATATTCTCATACGTCCATGATCCCTGGTATGAACGTTATTCGTTGCATTTTGAAAGCTGTTTATATGTTGAAATTTGTTGGATGCATGCGTGTCAGTTCTGTATGTGGTGGATGGGTCTATGTGGAAGTTATTTCTAGAGGAGTTATTACACACATGTATGTATATACACACACACAAACACATAGACATTCATTTTTATGAACAAGATTGTGCATGATTACAGAATCTAAAGACAGAAGAAATACTGCTAAGCATTTTGTCCGGCATGCTAATGTTTCTGCCAGCTCGCCATGCATAAATACCGAATGAAATATTTCATGTTTGTGGTTCCATTGCTTTGTATTATCAGACGAGAATGGTCATCAGTTTGAAAACTGTTTGAAAACTAAACTCTGTCTGCAGATTCAGTTAAATCTTGAAAACATTATACATTTTAATAAACACTAACATTTTTATAATAATAATTTGATGTGCGTGTACATTTTTTAGGACATCCTGTATATATCAATACACAAACAGAGACACATACACACACATATATATGGCTATCAGACTCACAAGAATTCAACAGAGTTCGTCTCAGCTCATTTAAGTGAAAGTGCTTCATTAATAATTATAGATAATTATAAATTTCTTGAGGCTATGATATAACTCTGACATGAACAAATGAACAGAAAGGAAAAAAATATCTTTTATAAACCAGAGCAAAACAGTATATGAACTACTACTACTACTACTACTACTACTACTACTACTACTACTACTACTACTACTACTACTACTACTATGTCACTGTCTCTTCTGCAATAAACATTTGTTTCTATAACCACTCACTTCTTCAGATAGTATCAAAAAAATCCCTTGGACCAATGAAAAAATAGCAGTTGATCATGTGGGATTTGATATAAACCTGACAAAGGACAAAAGGACTGAGACAAGTAGATTTATATCCAACCAGATTAATATTGCTAATATCATCATTACTGTCATCATCATCATTATCGACATCAACATTTTAACATCTACTTTCCTATGCTTGCATGCATATATACATATATATATATATATATATATATATATATATATATATATATATATATATATATATATAGGAATATATATAGGAATATATGTATATGCATGTACGTAGGCGCAGGCATGGCTATATGAGACACAGGCATGGCTGTGTAATACAAACCTTGCTTTGCAGTCACATGGTTCAGGGTTTAGTCCTACCACATGGCACCTTGGGCAAGTGTCTTCTACTAGAGCCTTAGGCCAACCATTGCCATGTGAGTGGATTTGGTAGACGGAAACTGAAAGAAGCTTGTCATATATATGTGTGTGTGTGTGTGCATGTGTGTGTGTGTGTGTGTGTGTGTATTCATATATACATATATCTGTATATGTTTATGTATGTGTGCGTCTGTGTTTGTCACCCCCTATCACTGTTTGACCATTGATGCTGGTGTCTTTATGTCCCTATAACTTCTACTTGATGTCTTTGTGCAAATAATACTTCTGATAGTGAATTCGGTCATTTTGAGTTGATCAATGATGGCTCCTCTCATCAATCTGCTGGGGTTGTTGTTATGATATCCTGGGCCTGCTGGATGAACATGGCCGTTGTGATGATGTCTGAGAACTGAGAATGATACTTTTATTTTCGTTGCAAATGACATGCCCCCACCAGAGGACTCCAGAGCTCTTTTCCAACATTGGATGCTGTATTGAGAAAGCCATATTCAAGAAGCTAGCATGCCTTGAATTGCAATGGCTGTTGGTTAGAAATGTAAGCATCGTATGCCTTTTTTCATTTCCTGTGTCAGGCTGGAATCTGTTTGGCTTATGCTGTCTTTATATTTGAAAGAGAAGCTAGAAAGCATATCTTGTTACATTACATTAGACTGTCCTTCATTTATAGCTTGAAGTTCACAAATGCCTGGCACACCTTATATATATATATATATATAGTTTTAGGGAAAAGAACCAAGGTTCATGAACTCATCGATGAAAATCCACCATCACATATAGAAAAATTAATAAGTAAAAGCACAATAAATAAGTATAATATAATACAAAGTAAATATCATAAGATCAGGGTTTAATATATATTATTTATATTATATATTATTATTATTATTATATATTATATATTATTATTATTATATATTATATATTATTATTATTATATATTATATATTATTATTATATATTATTATATTTATTGTGCTTTTATTTATTAATTTTTCTGTATGTGATGGTGGATTTTCATCGATGAGTTCATGAACCTTGGTTCTTTTCCCTAAAACTGTATATTTATATTTTATACTGTGAAACTTAATTTAATTTTAATTTTTGATAAATTGAATTTAATTGAGTTTTTACCTGTAAATTTGGATTTTTATCCCTAATAAAATTATTATATATATATATATATATATATATATATTACGGAGATGCACTTGCATAGCAAGTGACCTGATCTGAGATCGTGTGCTGGAACGAAAACAATTGCAGCATGGAAGGTGTTTATAATTTTGTCAGTGAACAGTTCGCGGTCTCAAAGCGACGAAAATATTTTGACAAATTAAATTTAAATGTTGAAGTGAATCTAACGTATTTTGTGTGTTATTTTAAATGGCTTATAAACACCTTCCACGCTGCAATTATATATATATTTATTTATTTATATGTATATATAATTCACAGATGAGATCCAAATATTTTCCATATAGAAGACACTTAATAGTGCTTAAAAGTTTCAAACTTAGACTCTGATGTCTTTACAGGGGATCACTCCACAAGGTAAAGAAAGGCTATAAGAGGGATCAGGTTGAGCAGGTATAGAGGCAATTATGGGGATAAACAAATTAGACACATCAAATATATTAAATATATTCAATAAACCAAATACAAAATATGTATATATATTTATACATGCAAAACGAGAGAATGCAAAAGGTGGAGACTTTTAGGTGATAAATTTTTAAGTATAAACATATATATATTTATATTAATAGGCCCAACTTACACAAATGACAGAGTAAATGAAAGGGGTGGAAGAAAGATATTATGAGATCCATAATAATGTTGGTAGATTTAGTTCATCACAAAATGCAGCCATATCAATGCTTTTAACATAGGATGAGACGAGCCTCCATCATTAGGGTAGAAAAGATCTTGCATTTCAGATCTTAATGCAGAGAAGTTCAAAGATGGAATGATTAAATGTGGAGAGCTAAGTGTATGAGAAGGAGGACTGGGGGGTATTAGGACATGGTGAAAGGAGAAAAGATAGTTCAAGAAGGGTGAGGGGTTAATAATGAGGGAATGCAACTGGGAAGTAGTCTCTTAGATTTTATCCTATATTTAAGTTTATATATATATACATACATACATACATCATCATCATCATCATCATCGTTTAACGTCCGCTTTCCATGCTAGCATGGGTTGGACGATTTGACTGAGGACTGGTGAAACCGGATGGCAACACCAGGCTCCAATCTAATTTGGCAGAGTTTCTACAGCTGGATGCCCTTCCTAACGCCAACCACTCAGAGAGTGTAGTGGGTGCTTTTACGTGTCACCTGCACGAAGGCCAGTATTTTATGTGCCACCCGCACAAGAGCCAGTTCAGGGGCACTGGCAACGATCTCGCTCGAAAATCCTATGAAGGCCAGTCAGGCGGTACTGGCAACGGCCATATATATATATATATATAAAATCAAAATAAGCAACAGGATATCAAGAAGTGATGCAGTACAACTGCTGATATGAATATCTCTTTGAAAATTAATGAGAAAGAGAGGATAACTATGGACAACTGCTTTAAAATTTTCAGCTTCTATAGTCAGATTTTAAATTCACAATTACCAATAATAATTGGTACAGTAGATTTTATTAGTAAATGCCTCTGTGACAATTTGGAAAAACTAGGTTTTTCAGAAGTAGAAATCAATCAACTGACAATCACATAAATTTATATAGTCTGTAAGCGGGACAGTAAATGGAGTGTATTAAATATTCACTCAATATCATGTATGGAATACTCTTCTTATTTGTAAGAAAACAATATAGGAAGGGCATCCAATTGTAGAAACATTGCCAGATCAGATTAGAGCCTGGTGCAACTGCTGGCTCTCAGACTTCAGTCAAACCGTCCAACCCATGCCAGCATAGAAAATGGATGTTAAATAATGATGATGATATATATAGGTGCAGGAGTGGCTGTGTGGTAAGTAGTTTGCTTACCAACCACATGGTTCTTAGTTCAGTCCCAGTGCATGGCACATTGAGCAAGTGTCTTCTAATATAGCCTCAGGCTGACCAAAGCCCTGTGAATGGATTTGGTAGATGGAAACTGAAAGAAGCCCATCATATGTGTGTGTGTGTGTGTGTCTGTGTCTGTGCTTGTACCCGATGTTGGTGTGATTACATCCCTTTAACATAACAGTTCGGCAAAAGAGACCGATAGAATAAGTACTAGGCTTACAAAAAATAAGTCCTGGGGTCGATTTGTTCAACTAAAGGTGGTGCTCCAGCATTGCTGCAGTCAAATGACTGAAACAAACAAAAGAATAAATATATATATATATATATATATATATATATATATATATATATATATATCTGGTGCTATGTCTGTGCTGGTTCCACATAAAAAGCATCTATGCCGGTGCCTTGTTAAAAGTACCTGTGCTGGTGCCACATAAATAAGCACCCATGTTGGTACCATATAATAGCACTGGTACTGGTGTTACATAAAGAGCACTCAGTAAACTCTTTGAAGTGGTTGGCATTATGAAGGGTATTCAGTTGTAGAAACCATATTAAACCAAACAAATTGAACCTGGTGAAGCCTGGTTTGACAGGAACCAGGCCAGCCCCAGTCAACCCATCTAACCCTTGCCAGCATGGAAAACAGACACTAAATGATGGTGATGGTGGTGGTGATAATGATGACGATGATGATACTATATATGCGGGGTATTCAGGAAAAATTTGACAGTTTGTATAAAAAGAAAGGAAAACACAATATTCCATCTAAAAATAAAAGTATTTTAAAAAATTAAAAAATAATGCTGGACAATAACAGTTTACTCAACTATAGTCTGAAATGCATGCATTCGTTACTGTGTCCCTGAGACGATCTTCAAACACCTCCTTGATCTTGGCCACCAGCTTGGCCTTCAGCTTGGCCTTGGTGTTACAAGAAGAGCAGTTGGTGTCTTCTTCAACCACGATTCACACATAGTAATCCATGGGATTACAATTGGGGAAGGTGGGGGGGTATTAGGAGGCCAGAAATTGGGGTTGGTGAAGTCATTGAAATTCTCCAACAACCACTTCTGACTCTTTTTGAAGGAGCTAAATCAGGCATATGGCCTTCCAGCAGCAACCCTCTCCAGCCAAGTTTTGACCACAGTCTCCAGAAGTCTCACATAGCTGTCTGAATTGGACCTAAGGCTCTGTTCAAAGATGTGGGGTGTCATGACATCACCCTCGCTAGAGACACATCCAAAGACCATCACAGTTTGGTGTAAGGTGGTTTGCATGATGTCCATATCACATGGACAATGTCACACAGACAATGTGACATGGACATCACGACATGCTGTCTCATATCATGATGCAGATAACTCTTTCCCAATATGTCATTCTAACTTTTTCTCAACTACAACTTTAATTTTTATGCTCTTCAATGCTATTGACCGTTCACCAATGCATCAAGCTGTTCTTCAAAAAAGAAGAGATAAAAAATTGTAAAATTTAAGACACACTGTATATTGAATATATATATATATATGTGTGTATAGAATAAAAAGCTTTGAATGGTACAACAATGCACTATAATACAAAAAATGGACTATATACCTGTTGTAATTTAGTTATCCATAGTCCGATGATATTTCGGAATACAATTCCTTCTTCAGATATTCTTAGATGGAGTCCATTTTTTGTATTATAGTGCATTGTTGTACCATTCAAAACTTTTTATTCTTTACAAACAATACACAATGCTTCAAGCGAACTACAATACACTCCTATATATATATAGTTATACATAATATTATAAGAAGCTAACAATTTACTCTATCATTACTGTGATCTTCCAAGTGACTGTGAAAATGAATCAGGCTTGTTGAAGGCTTATCTGGGAAACTCTAACAACAGAGTGAATTATGAGTTTCACACAAACAAGTGTACTCTGCAACATGTATTGAGTACTGTGTCTCTCTTTCTTTATTTCTTTTTTTGTACACGCACACATCAGAAGCAGCAACATCCTTTTTAGTCTTCACTCTTCTATGCTCCTATGTATTTCCAAGAAAGATAATGTTTCTCTTGGCCAGACATATTTCCACTGCAAATGAGGAATGAAGGACACTGTTTTCATATTAGTGACACTCACTCATCACTGTCAAATATTGTCAAGGCAAGGTGACAGTAACACACATGCATGGACACGCATACATATATACATACCTACCAAAATATATGCACATATAATACATATGTGCATGCATACATACATACATACATACATGCATACATACATACACAAAGGGCTTCTTTCAGTTTCCAAATCACCTCCTGAGGCTGTGATTACCCCAGGGCTATAGTAGAAGACACTTCATCAAGGTGCCATACAATAGAACTGAGTCTCAAAACAAGTGGTTGGGGATCAAACTTCTAACCATACAGCCATGTATGTATGTATGTATGTATGTATGTATGTATGAAGGATAGCACGATTCCTAAGCAGATGCTCCATGGAGAACTTGTGAATGGAAGGAGACTCTGGCAGAAACCAAGGCTGCGCTTTAAGGATTGTGTCAAGTCCTCATAAAAGGCCTGTAATATGCAGGACACTGACTGGGAGAACAATGCCTGTCATCACCACGGATGGAGGAAGCAGGTTAAGGAGGGGATCGACAGTTTTTGGAGAGCACGTATCCAGCATGAAGAACTTAAGCGAGCTGCGCGAAAGCGCACGGCTTATATAGTGAATGGGGAAACCTTAATCTGCAATGTTTGAAGTCGTGTATGCTTATCAAGAGGAGGGTTCATTATCCACCAACAGAGCCATAAATGCAAAATATATGTTAGTCCCAGAGCGCACAATGTTCCTGAAAGTTGGCAATGGTCTTCCTCAGTCATGAGTGGACGGCCATCATCTTCATCATGTATGTATCTCAGTTCTCTGTCCTCTCCTTTGAAAGGTTCAGCATTTTGAGATTGGTTTGAGGCTGATCTGAAAATGCAGAGCCTCAAGAAGGAGATGACAAAGGACTGAGATATGTGGTGCATATCTAAAACCAAGGGGCCACATAAAAATGCACCCAGTACACTCTGTGGAGTGGTTGGCATTAGGAAGGGCATCCAGCTGTAGAAACCAAGCTAAAACAGACTACGGAACCTGGTGCAGCACCTAGTCTTACCAGTTCCTGTCAAGCTGTCCAACCCATGCCAGCATGGAAAATAGATGTTAGATGATGATGATGTATATATATATATATATATGTACACACACACACACACACACACACACACACACATATATATATATGTGTGTGTGTGTGTGTGTATAGATATATACATACATAGACATGAATATGTGTGTGTGTGTGTGTATATATATATATATACATATATATATATATTTGTGTATATAAGGAAAGAAAGGGACAAGAAGAGAGTGAGGGAGAAAAAAAAAGAGGGAGAAAAAAAGAGGGAGAAAAAAAGAGAGGGAGAAAAAGGTAAAAAGGGAGTGATGAGTGAGATATAGAGAAGGAATGATTTGTGTATTTGGAAACATTGATTCTGATATGGACTTATGACAATCACCATTCCAAACAAAGCATCTCAAAACACTTATAAGTATTCCAGCCTGAATAACGGATGTTAAGATGATGACGATCATAGTGACTTGCAATGCTATTGACGAGGACAATGATGGCAACATTAGTGATGGCGCTACCGCTTCTGTTGCTACTGATGATGATGATGATGATGATGATGATGATGGTCATGGTAATGGTGACAGCGATGTTGCTGCTGCAGCATGAAGATGATGACGATGACAATATTGATGATGTGAAGGAAGAGGAGGATGTAAACCTTAAGAGGTAACAAAAAATCTGATCACATGATTGGTTAAGTTACACTTTCTCTAGTGTCTGTTCATCTTCCTGTCAGTCTATAAGGTTATCAATCTGTGGCTTTGAGACATACACACACACACACACACACACACACACACACACACACACACAAGCATGGACGTACATTCCAAATTTCTATGTGATTGAGGAAAACTATTTCCAGTGAAACCATATTTGCAAAGTCATCAAACAAAAGCGAAGGACAAATATTCTCTAAAAAGAACACCTTCTTAATAAAGAGATTCTTACGGACAGTTTTATGCTACTTTGTCCAAAATTGAGGAGGAAAAGCAACCCATTATCAAGACTGCTCCATTTGGTGTCAAGAAAATATATCTTATTGACAACAGTCTTTCTTCGTAAATGACTGGACATTGTTTCTCTTGGTCATATTGCTTCAAATCATTGTCATCATTGTTGTTGTCATCATCATACTCTTCTTCTTCTTCTTTTTCTTCTTCTTCTTTTTCTTCTTCTTCTTCTTCTTCTTTTTCTTCTTCTTCTTCTTTCTTCTTCTTCTTTTTCTTCTTTTTCTTCTTCTTTTTCTTCTTCTTTTTCTTCTTCTTCTTCTTCTTCTTCTCCTTTTTCTTTTTCTTCTTATTCTTCTTCTTCTTCTTTGTCTTCATCTATGTCTTCTTCATCTATGTCTTCTTAATCTATGTCTTCTTCTTCTTCTTCTTCTACTTCTTCTTCTTCTTCTTCTTCTTCTTCTTCTTCTTCTTCTTCTTCTTCTACCGCCTCCTCCCCCTCTTCACCCCTCCCCTCCTCATATTTCTCCTCCCCTCCACATATTCCTCCCCTCTTCCCCCATCCTCCTCCAGACTTTTCTGTTTCTTTTCTCAATCCATCACTTGAGTGGATAAAATGCATATATGTGTGTGATTGTGTATATGTGTGAGTGATTGTGTGTATGCATGTGTAGAAGCAGAGTGGGGTTGCTAGATTCCCTTGTTCGAATATATAAGGACACATCGTGTCACATAGCCAGCTGGAGGTGATGTCTCCTGGGGCTAAATTACAGCAACATTCATTCTAAACCAGGACTGCCATGTTATGTTGGCATATAATTGTTACTTCATTTCATGTTGCTCTACAATCACTCTGACACCTGATGCATGGTACACAGTGCACCTGTTCAGGCAACATCGATTTGATGGAGAGAGTGAACTAATGTGTGGCACAACCATTTGATCACTTTAAACAAAAAATCTGCACAAGTCATTTGGCAAAAGCTGAATGCTCATATATCATCTTCGACAGAAGAGTCCATACCTGCTTTATGTTCAAACTAGCCATGTAAAGTTTATAAATGTAAAGTTTACAATGTAAAGTTTATAAAGAGAGTACGATGAGCTTGCCATGGGGAGTGGCAAATCTAATAGAGTCCGTCATCAGGAAAATGTTGACAAAAGAGAATTTAATGGGAGACAACAGTTTTACACTTTCTGAGTCAAGAAAACTGGCTGCAACTGATAAGGAACACAGCATCACAAGAGCTTCATATGTGAACAAGAAGTGACAAGAGACAGAAACAGGGTGAGAGAAGTCAAAGGACAGGGTTTCTGTCTCTCAAATTCACTCAGCAGGCTTTGATCACTATAGAAGAAGAGATTCACACAGGTGCTGCACAGTGGGACAGAACTCAAAACCACATGGTTGCAAAGTGAACTTCTTAAACACACAGCCATGTGTGTTTACGCTTTTACTCTTTTACTTGTTTCAGTCATTTGACTGCAGCCATGCTGGTGCACTGCCTTTAGTCGAGCAAATCGACCCCAGGACTTATTCTTTGGAAGCCTAGTACTTATTCTATCGGTCTCTTTTTGCTGAACCACTAAGTTATGGGGGCGTAAACATACCAGCATCGGTTGCCAAGCGATGCTGGGTTGACAAACGCAGACACACAAATACACACGCAGACATATATATACATATATACGATGGGCTTCTTTCAGTTTCCATCTACCAAATCCACTCACAAGGCTTTGGTCAGCCCGAGGCTATAGTAGAAGACACTTGCCCAAGGTGCCACGCAGTGGGAATGAACCCAGAACCATGTGGTTGGTAAGCAAGCTACATACCACACAGCCACATTATTCTTGTTATCTTATTCATTTTCTTTAATATTCCTTTTTCTCATTTTCCTTCTTATTATCTTCTCAATATTTTCATATTTTCTCCATCTTTTTTTTCATAAGTTCATCTTCATCTTCCTTCTTTCTTTTTTCTTCATTGTCTTTTTCTTCTTTATTCTTTTCTTTCCCATTTCCTTCCTCTACTTTCTTTTATACTTTCTTCTTCATCCTCCTTCCTACTTTTTCTTCCTCATTTTCCTTCTTTTTTCTTCCACATCATTCTTTTTTACTTATCCCTGTCTTCATTTCTTATATTCTTGATCTTCCTTCTTTCTTTTTTCTTCATTGTCTTTTTCTTCTTTATTCTTTTCTTTCCCATTTCCTTCCTCTACTTTCTTTTACATTTTCTTTTTCAGCTTCCTTCCTAATTTTCCTTCTTTTTTCTTCTACAATATTCTTTTCACTTATCCCTGTCTTCATTTCTTATACTCTTGATCTTCCATCTTTCTTTTCTCTTCTTCATTCTTATCTTTCTTATCTTTTTCATCTTCCTTCCTTTATATATTCTTCTTCACCTTTCTTCATACTTTTTCGCATTCATCTTCCTTTTCATCACTCTTTCCTTTCTTTTTGATCTTCCCTCTTTCTTTTTTCTTCATTCTTTTCTTTCTTATCTCCTTCATCTTTCTTCCTTTATGTATTGTTCTTCACCCTCTTTCACACTTTTTCTTCTTCATCATCCTTTCCTTTCTTATCTCCGTCTTCCTTCTTCTCAATTTCCCCCCTTTTCTTTTTCTTCTTTATTCTTTTCTTTCCCATTTCCTTCCTCTACTTTCTTTTACATTTTCTTCTTCATCCTCCTTCCTTCTTTTTTCTTCTACAATATTCTTTTTCACTTATCCCTGTCTTCATTTCTTATATTCTTGATCTTCCATCTTTCTTTTCTCTTCTTCATTCTTTTCTTTCTTATCTTTTTCATCCTCCTTCTTTTATATATTCTCCTTCACCTTTCTTCATACTTTTTCGTATTCATCTTCCTTTTCATCACTCTTTCCTTTCTTTTTGATCTTCCCTCTT
>NC_142933.1:79789357-79806857 GCF_046866305.1 Octopus bimaculoides
TTTAAACATGTAGATGAATATAAAAAAATCAGTGTTTGTGTGGATTGTAACAAAAATATCAACAACAATAACAATAATGTCAAGCTCCACAAATCTTCCAGGACAAGGCTCATTTTCTAGGCTGTAGTTTCTGGCTCAGAATTTCTGGAACCACCGTTGACATGGGCTTACACTTATTGACCAACCCCCATATACTGCATTAATATTCCTTAAACTTTCCTTTGCGTTGTTTTCTTTATTGAATATGCTCCTTTATCACTTCCATTATAGCTTTGAAAAAATAACTGTTAAAATCAAACTGCACTCTTCAAAATTTGTACTAAGAATAAGTACAATGTAAAATTACTACCTGCTTTTGTAACAAGTCGATGCTGTTAGTTTATCTCATCCCCCTCCAACTTTTAGTTCATGTAACTGAAAAGACCGCATTATTTATGGGATGACCCAATATATATATACATACATATATATATATATATATATATATATATATATATATATATATATATATGTGTGTGTATATATATATATATATATATATATATATATATATGTGTGTGTGTGTATATATATATATATATATATATATATATATATATATATATATATAGAAAAATGTATACTTACATATAAGAGACAAGGTGTATGTACGGCGCTAAATATATATATATATATATATATATATATATATATATATATATATATATGTAAATAATACAGAATGGGACACAAGAACGCAAAACATCCAGACAGTTTGGTGATACAAGAAAGGGACAAAACATCCAGATAGACGATACAAAGAAAACAAGGACAGGTCATTTGGAGTTTTCTTTCCTAGCCGAAATTGCAAGGCTAATCTGGATCTCGACTGAGGAAAGAAAACTCCGAATGACCTGTCCTTGTTTTCTTTGTATCGTCTAGCTGGATGTTTTGTCCCTTTCTTGTATCACCTGACTGTCTGGATGTTTTGCGTTCTTGTCCCATTCTGTATTATTTATATATATATGTGTGTGTCTGTGTGTGTATATTCTTTTAGTTGTCACAGTCGTTTTGACTGTGGCTATGCTGGAGCACCACCTTAAAGAGTATTTTCTAGTCAAAGAAATCAACCCCAGGACTTATTCTTTGTAAGTGTAGTACTTATTCTATCACTCTTTTTTGCCGAACCACTATGTTACGGGGACATAAACACTCCAGCATTGGTTGTCAAGTGTTGGTGGGGGGGACAAATACAACTATCATATCTTTGGATTGCTTAAAGATGGTTTACGAGGTCATCGATTTCCTATGGATAAAGATGTGAAGGAAGCAGTGCATAAATGGCTGCACGACTAACCAAAAACCTTCTTCTTGGAGGGAATATGCAAGCTTGTGGACCACTGGACCAAGTGCATCGAAAAGGAAAGAGACTATATAGAAAAATGATGTACTTTTTTATTCCCTACTTTTGTGTAAATACATTGAAAAAACAAGAGTGCATATAAATTTTGACTATCCCTCATACATTAAGTATATGTTGTTGATAATGTTTGAGATTTTATGTTTATGCCAAGATGTTTTCAATAACATCTCCTTCTGTTTGTAGAACATACATCATAAAGTGCACTGGCTGTGAGGCTGACCGAAGACTTGTGGAGCTCAGGTCCAGATGTTGGTTTTCTTGTCTAGTAGTGCTGACAGGATTAACCATTGCAGTGATGTGTAATTGAATATACTTGGACAAATGTAAACAAATATAAAATTTCAGTTTTTTCATTACTCCATGAATGGAACAGAAAAAATGGGGGTCGGCTTGATCTGGTTTGATCTTAGTTGGGACATCTTCAGATATGACACACCCATCATTGCTTGCACACACAGGGAGAAAGTTACTGCTTGTAATTATATATAGCCACTAAATATAATACCTTCAATAAATCAGTTAATCTGATTTGCATAGATAGTGCTTGTAGTGGTTATATAACCAAATATTTAATTATTGATGCACTAAATATTATTTTCAACATTATGCAGTGTGTGTCATCATCATCATTATCATCATCATCATCATCATCATCATCGTTGTTTAATGTTTGCTTTCCATGCTGGCATGGGTTGGACGGTTTGACTGAGAACTGGCAGGCCGGGAGACTGCACCAGGCTCCAATCTGATTTGGCAAGGCAGCTGGACATCCTTCCTAATGTCAACCACTCCAAGAGTGTAGTAGGTGCCTTTTGCGTGCCAACGTGTATATATATATCTTTGAAATGCACATAAAGATATACCTTAACAAATGTCATTTTTGTTTCTCCATAGACAGAAAAAAGACCCAGACCTTTAGTTTGGGGGTTTATTCCGGGGGAACACACCTACCTTTGCCTAGAGAGAAATATGTATTCCTTATAGTTATTTATAGTCACAAAATATTATGACTTCACAAAATCAATTAGTCTCACTTGCATAAATAATACTTTCACAGGCTGTATAGTCAATTATTTAATAATTGATGAACTAAATAGCAATAATTAAATAAATATCTATCTGTTTTTAACTGAACTTTTAACATCTATCATCCCTTCACCTCTTCAAAAGCTGTTGATAGATATCTTTATCTTTTACTTGTTTCAGTCATTGGACTGCAGCCATGCTGGGATACTGCATGAAGGTTTTGAAGGGTTTTAGTTGAACAGATCAACCCAACCATAGGACTTGTATCTTTTTTTAGCTGCCTGGTATTTATTCTATCTTTCTATCTGTCTCTTTTGCCACACTGCTAAGTTATGGAAACACAAGCAGGAGGGCTGCAATCAGAAAAACCACTACTTTCAAAGCATTTAGAGTGGAGTAAAAACCTACAAAATTGGTCCCTTGAGCAGTGGAAGAATGTTATTTTCTCCGATGAGTCATCTTTTACCTTATTTCTGACCATAGGCCAAGTATACGTGTGGAGACAGCCAAAAGAAGCATTTGACCCAGACTGCCTTCTTCCAACTGTTAAACATGGAGGAGGATCTGTGATGATCCAGGGGGCTATGTCTTGGAAATCTGCCAGCCCAATGGTTTCCCTTCATGGCAGAATTAATAGTCAAGCAATTTATCTGATCAAATTCATCCTATGGTTGCAGAACTGTTTCTGGAGGGAAACGCAGTCTTTCAGGATGATAATGCACCAATTCACACAGCTAAATTTGTTACTGAAAGGCACAAAGAACTTTCTACTGACGTTGAACATCTTATCTGGCGACCACAGACTCAAGATCTCAATATTATTGAACGTTTATGGTGCATTTTAGAAAAACAAGTAAAGAGTCGATGTCCTCCACCATCATCACTACAAGAACTAGAGATTGTTTTTGCTGAAGGATGGACAAAAATTCCTTTGGAAACAATTCAAACTTTGTACGAGTCCATACCACATAGAATTCAAACTGTAATTATTGCCAAAGGCGATCCCACCCCATATTAAAATAAATTTGTTTGAAATTTTAAGGTGTTTCCATTATTTTGTCTAACCCTTGTATATTGTTGATGCAAGTATTTAGAAACTTAATACAGTGAGAAATAATGTATATATAAGTACATATGTGTGTGATACATGTGTATGTCTATGTTTGTTTTTGTGTGTGTGTGTGTGTATGTGTGTGTGTGTGTGTGTGTGTGTGTGTGTTTGTGTGTTTGTGTGTGTTTGTGTGTGTTTATGTGTTTGTGTTCTTAATTTGACATTACGTGATGGTTGTAAATGAGAGTTACACAATGTCAATGTCACTCTTCTATAAAAACATGCCAGGAAACAGATGAGGGTTGGCAACAAGGAGAGCATGCAGCCATAGAAAAATTAGCCTCAATGAACTCCACCTTCCCCATGCATGCATAGAAAAGTGGCTGTTATAATGATGATGGTAATGATGACGATGACGACGACAACAATGATGATGATGATGATTTAAGGCTTTAGAAAATCTATACTAATGCTTGAACATCTTTAAAAAAAAAATGTTATTCATAATTCTGTTATATGCAAGAATGGTTAATGAAACAAAATAAGTTATAGTTTCCGATATATTTTTGGTTTCTGGTTTTTTAACATTAAAACCAAGTCTGGTTTAATTTTCCATGCAAAGTCTACCAGTATTTTTCCATTTAATTTCCAGTTCAACAGTAATTTTTTTTATATTTAATCTCCAGTGCACCACAATGTCAAAAAGATTAAGAACCCAAGCCACTGGTCTACATCGTTTGTATCTGTTGAAGTAACACACTATCATCTCAGATACATGAGCAATACACAAACTCTAATGTGGGTTATAATTATGCTTTGCAGAGGGTCAGCAATTAAAAGTATTAGCCATTAATTTTTTTTAATTATATTCATAATTAAATTCTCCATGCTAGTTTTCATTGAAGCATAAAATCAAAATCTGATAACTCTAATATATATATTTTTTTCAGCTTAGTCAGAATCGGATAGCACCACCCATGATCTCTGTAGGGGGTTCTGAGATTGATAGGAAGGGAAGGAGATAGAAATTGTGACTCATAAATTGTTGCAGTCAGAACGCTTACAATATAGTTAAATGCCTTCAAAATCACCCAAGAACACCAGTTGGTGGTATTTTACTGGATGAACGATTAAGTCTACACTTAAGAACAGGTGCCTGTTTGATGGGCTTTGTCAAAATGTTCACAGGCACAGGTGTGGCTGTGTGACATGAAGCTTGCTTCCCAACCACATGTTTCTGGGTTCAGTCCCACAGTGTAGCACCTTTGGTAAATGTCTTCTATTATAGCCTCAAGCCAACCAAAACCTTGTGAGTGTGAATTTGATAGACAGAAACTTAAAGAAGCCCATTGTGTGTATATACGTGTGTGTGTGTGTGTGTGTGTGTGATGTGTTTGGTTTTATATTCTTTTACTTGTTTCAGTCATTTGACTGCGGCCATGCTGGAGCACCACCTTTAGTCGAACAAATCAACCCCAGGACTTATTCTTTGTATGCCTAATACTTATTCTATCAGTTTCTTTTGCTGAACTGCTAGGTTACGGGAGTGTAAACACACCAGCATTGGTTGTCAAGTGATGGTGGGGAGCACAAACATATTCATATATATATATATATATATATATATATATATATATATATATATATATATATATATATATATATATATGATGCACTTCTTTCAGTTTCCATCTACCAAATCCACTCAAGGCTTGGGTAGGCCTGAGACTATAGTAGAAGACACTTGCCCAAGGTGCCATGCAGTGGGACTAAACCCGGAACCACACAGTCATACTTTTTTTTATATTTTACTTGTTTCAATCATTTGACTGTGGCCATGCTGGAGCACCACCTTTAGTTGAGCAAATCAACCCCAGGACTTATTCTTTGGAAGCCTAGTACTTATTCTATTGGTCTCTTTTGCCGAACTGCTAAGTTACGGGGATGTAAACACACCACCATCGGTTGTCAAGCGATATTGGTGGGGACAAACACAGACACACAAACATATACACACACACACACATATATATATACATATATATGACAGGCTTCTTTCAGTTTCCATCTACTAAATCCACTCACAAGGCTTTATAGTAGAAGACACTAGCCCAAGGTGCTTTTCAGTGGGAATGAACCCGGAACCATGTGGTTGGTAAGCAAGCTACTTACCACACATATTTATTTATGTGTGTGCATCTCTGTGTTTCTCCCCCACCACTGCTTGACAACTGGTGTTGGTGTATTTATGTCCCTGTAGCCTAGCAGTTCAGACTGATAAAATAAGCACCAGGCTTAAAAAAAAAAGTACTGTGGTCAATTCATTTAACTAAAAAATTATCCAAAGTGGTACCCAAGCATGCTCACAGTCTAATGATTGAAACAAATAAAAGATAAAAGGCTAAAGATTTACCAGATTTCATTCATAAGGCTTGGGATTAACCAAACCTGGGCACCAACCCATTAATCCGCTAATTGTTAATTAACGAAGTTACCATTTTCGTAAACAATTTAGCTTTTAAGTTAACTTGGAAACCCTTATTAGACTAATTAACTGCCATTACATTTAACTTCTGTTAACTTTAATTGAATTGAAGTTTACAGAGTTTATAGTTCTGGCACTTTTTAAAGGTGTTTTTAGGTGGTTTTAGCGCAAAAACTGATTTTCTGTTTTTTCTATAATAAAAATTCATATCAACAGTTTGTTGATAATTTCCGTTATGTTAGGAAATAATTAATTGATTAATGGTTATTGAAGGTAACATTTTGGCTAACAGATCAACGGTTAACGAAGTTAACTTTTCGATTAAGAATTTATCTGAGGAATGTGATAAGTATTTATGTGGTATGAATGACTTCAATTTAATTATCTTGTCTGAGTTTCTGTTTTGGCTAATTTATGAATGGATATGGATAAACCATAGGATAAACCCATGTCAATGGTAGAAAGAAAAACTTGCCTCAGATGTCATGCTATGAGATTGAACTGAAACACTCTGTGGCTGCAAGGAGAATTTCTTAACCATACAATATGGTTGTGCGGTTGAAAAGTTTACTTCTCACCTACAGAGTTTTAGGTACAGTGCCACAGCATGGTATCTTGGAAGTGTTGTCTACTAATATCCCTGGACTAACCAAAACCTTGTGAGAGGATTTAGTAGAAGAAAACTGAAAGAACTCCATCATATGTGTGTGTGTTTGTACATGTGTGCATATATGTATGTGTGAGTGTGCATTAGTATCTTCTTGTCTTTACATTGTGTGATAGTTGTAAATGAGTGTCACTGCCATACAAGCAGTGTCCTTCTTTTCCAATATTCTATGAAAATATGTCTGGTAATGAGGAAATATTTCCTTACTCAGAAGCAGATGAGGGTTGGCAGCAGGAAGGGCATCCAGCTATAGAAATTTGCCTCAGTTAAACTCTGTTGAACCTACGCAAGCATGGGAAGTAGACATTAATTACAACCATGATGATGTTGCTGCTGCTGCTGATGATGATGATGATGTTCACTGTGAAGACGCGTAACTCTTTATGGGTAAATTTCTGACAAATTATTCAATGAAATAGGCAACAGTAGAAGTTACAAGATCTATTGAAACAGACATACTTGTAATGTCTAAATTTAAAAAAGAAGAGATATAGACATACTATGGTATGATCAGTAATGTGGCTATAAGGTGAGCAACAGGTTCAGAGTTTAAGTCTTGTCAATGAAATTATTACTCTTTCTCAGCTTCAGCTTGGTTTTCAGTATTTAATTTTATTATATTTTATCACTTGTTTTAGCCATTGAACAGCAACCATGCTGAAGCAATTCCTAGAATGGTTTAGCTGAACAAGACAAAGAGACACAGGGTAAAGGTAAAGGGTAAAAAAACCCTTAAGTCATGAATGACCATGGGATTGCACCAAGAAAGTTCCCCTCCAATACCTCAAGGAGACACAAACATAAGTATAAAATAAGCTTCTTTCAGTTTCCACCAACCAAATCTGTAAATCTACACATGCGCATGCAGCAAAAGTGAGAAAATGGGAAAGGCTGTGAGGTTATAAAGTTTAGTTTGCAATCATGTAGCTTCAGGTTCAGTTCCATCGTATTGCCCCTTAGGCAAATGTCTTCTACTATAGTTCCAGGATCCACCACAAAGTCCAATTCTTGTTGTGATGTGGTGGTTTATGTACCTCAGTCAAACAACTGAAGCAAGTAAACGTATAAAAGAAAGAAAGAATATTTAGATATTTCATTTGCTTTAATTTAATACACATGTGTATGTTTGTGTGTGTGTGTGTGTGTGTGTGTGTGTGTGTGTGTGTGTGTGTGAGTGTGCGTGTGTGTGTGCGTGTGTGTGTGTGTGTGTGTGTGTGTGTGTGTGTGTGTGTGTGTGTGTGTAGATGTTTTATTTTTTACTACAATTATGCTGGGGCACAGCCTGAATAATTTAATTGAGCAAGTTGCCACGAGTACATATTTTTTTCTCTTTGTTGAACTGCTAAGTCATGGGGATGTAAACAAACCAGCACTAGCTGTCAAGAGGTGGAAGTACAAACACAAACACACTGGTAATACTTCCACTGGAACACTCCTACACAAACTCACACACACACACAAATATAGACAAAGTAGTTATTAATCCATGCAAGTAAGTTGCACAGAAGAGAAATAAATGAAGTTGAAAAAGCTCAGAGACTGTCTAAGGAGATTTATTTGTTTTAATATTAATTCACGTATGATTTTTTCAAAAGTTTAAATTCATGAGTTTTCAGAAATGTTGGGCTGGGTTGCTGTGTGTATACACACTCATACTCGTGTGTGCATGTGCACACACACATACATATAAATACACATACATACATGTGTGTGAATATATGTGTATATATGTGGCATTTGTGTGTGTGTGTGTATATATGTGTGTGTGTGTGTGTGTGTGTGTGTATGTGTATGTGTGTGTGTATACGCACAGTTGTGATTGTGTGGTAAGAAGCTTGCTTCCCAACCACATGGTTCTGGGTTCAGTCCGACTGCATGGCTCCTTGGGCAAGTGTCTTCTACTATAAGCCTTGGGCCAACCAAAGCCTTATGAGTGGATTTGGTAAATGGAAACTGAAAGAAGCCCATCGTATCATCATCATCATCATCATCATCATCATTATCATCATTTAGCATCTGTTGTCCATGCTGGCATGGGTTGGACAGTTTGACCAGGGTTAGTAAGCTGGAAGGCCGCACCTAACTCCAGTCTGATTTGGCACAGTTTCTATAGCTGGATGCCTATCCTAACACTAACCACTATGAGAGTGCTATAGGTGCTTTTGCATGCCATCAGCATGGGTGCCATTTGCGTGACATGACTGATTCTACTTGGCTTGTGATTCTACCATGACTGTGATTCTACTTGGCTTGATGGGTCTTCTTCTCAAGCATGACATAATGTCAAATATCTTGGTCATTGCTTCTGTGAGGCCCGACACTCAGTAGGAGCTTTTCCTGTGCCACCGGCATCAGCAACTTTGCCTTTATGAGGCCCAGTGCTCAAAAGGTGCTTTTTACATGCCACCAGCACCAGTGCCAGTTATGTGACACCAATTTCAGCCACGACTACAATTTCACTTGGCTTGACAGGTTTTCTCAAGCACAGCATATCGCCAAAAGTCTCAGTCACTAGTCATTGCCTCTGTGAGGTTCAAAGTTCAAAGATCATGCTTCACCACCTCATCCCATGACCAAAACCTTGTGAGTAGATTTGGTAGATGGAAACTGAAAAAGGCTTGTCGTATATACATATATATGTATATATTTGTGTGTGTGTCTGTGTTCATCCCCACACCATCGCTTGACAACCGATGTTGGTGTGTTTATGTCCCCATTACTTAGCAGTTTGGCAAAAGTGACGATAGAAAAAGTAGAAGGCTTACAAAGAATAAGTCCTGGGTTCGATTTGTTCGACTAAAGGCAGTGCTCCAGCATGACCACAGTCAAATGACTGAAACAAGTAAAAGAATACAATAATATATATATATATATATATATATAGCAATAAAATGTATTACTTTCCAGTAAAATAAAACCCCTTAAGGGTAGAACTATACATATAAATATAGATGAGTGGTACAACAAGGCACCAATATTTACTGGAAAATAGCAATCGATACAAATATGACGCTATTGTAAAGCTTCACTGCATATATACTGATGAAGACTGATCAAATTTACGTTGTCAAACGTATTGGAAGAGTCAGAAACCGGTCTTGCATTGTCCGATTCTGGGTGGTCCATTTATCGAATGTTCTTCCTGGAGGTAAGACAAATTTTTCATGTTTGTTGCTCTCACACGTCTTTGCCAGTATATATGCAGTGAAGCTTTACAATAGAGTCGTATTTGTATCGGTTGCTATTTTCCAGTAAATATTGGTACCTTCCAGTAAATATAGATTCAAGGCTTGAATATGGTACTTATGCGAAGGCACCCGAATATCACATCCCAAAAGGATGGGTGATTAAAATCAAACAATAAGCAACATGGATTTCAAAAGTGATTGTAGTACGCACGTTTCATGCTACTTCAATTTATTTAAGTAATGTGAGCATTACCTTAAATGCAATATGAAGAGCAATCTTCAGCTGCACGAAAATGTAGAAAAAAAGACATATTATAATATAATAATGCTCACATTACTTAAATAAATTGAAGTAGCATGAAACGTGCGTACTACAATCACTTTTGAAATCCGTGTTGCTTATTGTTTGATTATATATATATATATATATATATATATATATATATATATATATATATATATATATATATATATATATATATATATATATATATATACACATACAGTTATATATAAGGGAAAAAGAAAAAATTTTCTTTGCCAATATGCTGAAAAATAGACGCTAAATCGTCTAGCCACATATAATATTTTCACTTATATCATTACTACACCACACATAAATATTATATGTGGTTAGACGATTTAGCATCTATTTTTCAGCACATTGGCAAAGAAAATTTTTCTTTTGCCCTTATTTATAATTGTATTTATAATTTTCACCTTAAAAGGTATTTTTCATATGCTGGCCACTGATAAAATTTTTTAATAAAATATATATATATATATATATATATATATATATATATATATATATCCTTATATAAGTAGTAGTATATATATAGAGAAGACAGAGATAGTGTTTTCAGTTGTGTTTTTGTTTGCTTGTCCATGGACAAGATATCTCAAGAACCACTGGATGGATTCGGATGAAACTTTCAGGTATGTTTAGCCTCATGACTGGAACAAACTTATTAGATTTTAGGATCGATCCAGTACCAGACAAAGATTCTGGATTATTTTTCCTGTTCTTTTAATTAATTTTTGAGAGCAGTTGGGTTCATTTTTAGTATTCTCATTTGTGAGAGCAGTCGAGTTTATTTCAGATATTCTCATTTTAAAATTCCTCTGTGGTTAATTATTGAGAGGACGTTGGTGTTGCCTTGGCAGAGGTTTGCGCTCTCTGAGTGCTCTTGTTACATTTTAATCTCTCTGCAAAACAATCTCTGATTTATAAGCTGAAAGTGAATAGAAAGTAAAACATTTGACAGCAATAGATTAAGTTCAATGGCTTTTATCATTTATTTTTTATTGTTATAGTGATTGGCCATGCCGGGGCACTACCTTGAAGGGTTTTAGTTGAATGAATCAACTCTAGTATTTAATGTTTTGTTTGTTTGTTTTTAGACTGGTACTTATTCTATTAGTCTCTTTTTTGGATCACTAAGTTATGGGGATGTAAACAAACCAACACTGGTTATTAAACTGTGGTGGGCATTAACACAAACACATTGACACACATGTGTGCATGTGTGTCTCTCTCTCTCACAATCACCATCATCATTCACATATATGTGTGTGTGCATGTGTGTATATATATATATATATATATATATATATATATATATATATATCCCCACCATCATTTATATATGCATGTGTCTATACACACACACACGCACACACATGTATATCTACTCCATCTATCAAATCCATTCACAAGGTTTTGGTCAGCCTTGGATCATACTGGAAGAAACATACCCAAGGTGGGGATGAACCTATAACCATGTGGTAGGGAATCAAACTTCTTACCCACACAGCTACGACTGTGCCTATTGATTATAAATTAGCTAATACAATCACAATATCAAGAGTATATCTGGAATGGCAGAGAGCATGTATGTGAATATCTATGTGTATGAATGTGGGGAAGCCATTATCAACTACATACAGCTAAAGATGCACATTCTTTTGTCTTTTCTATGGATAAATATTCCAGTAAATTCTTTTTACATGATGTTTCAAAACATTCTCTAATTATATTTTAATGATTTTCTTCATAGGGACATCAGTAAAAAAGCTCTCCCTAACCACAGTAAAAATGCTGTGTGCTCGTTTGCTATTTTGCAAAGTATTAAAGAATTTGTCTGAGGAATGTGATAAGTATTTATGTGGCATGAATGACTTTAATTTAATTTAATTATCTCGTGTGAGTTTCTGTTTTGGCTAATTCATGAATGGATATAGATGTGCTAATTAGAATTATTAGAGGCCAGAAAAGCTGAATGCGGTTTTAGTGCTTTTACTGTTCATTTCATAGATATGCAGACAGGAGTGAATTCCACTTTAAACTCCCTTATACAAAAGTAGTTCTATTATTATTAATAATATTATTATTATTATTATTATTATTATTATTATTATTATTATTAGCATGTCTGACTCCAGATCAGAAAGCTGTATGTTCGAATCACGTTGGGGGTCATAATAAATTTTTATTAAAAGCGGCGAGCTGGTAGAACCGTTAGCATTTTGGGTGAAATGCTTAGCAGTATTTCATCTGTCTTCACATTCTGAGTTCAAATGCTGCCAAGGTTGACTTAGCCTTTCATCCTCTCGAAGTCGATAAAATAAATACCAGTTGAGTACTGGGTTGATGTAATCGACGATCCCCTTCCTCCATATTTCAGGCCTTGTAGAAAGGATTATTATTATTATTATTATCATTATTATTTCAGGCCTTGTGCCTATAGTAGAAAGGATTGTCATTATTATTATTATCATCATCATCATCGTCATTATTAAGGCAGTGAGCTGGCAGAATCGTTACTGCTCTGGAAAAAAATGCTTAGTAAAATTTCTTTCAACTTTACATTTTAAGTTCAAATGCTGTCATGGTCAACTTGCTTTTATCCTTTTGGGATCGATAAAATAAGTACCAGTTTAACACTGTAATTGACTAAATCCCTCCCTCAAATTTCAGGCCTTGTGTCTATATTAGAAAAGGATTATTATTATTGTTATTATTTATTGTCTTTGCACAGCTTCTGACGCTGGAGATGTACTACGTTGCCAGCTGTTTTCTACCAGTGAACTAAGTTAACACCTCTTATTTTTCGAGCACCATCCGGAGTATTCGAGCGGTTCCAAGAAGTGCTGTTTTCTGCAAGTGCTCCACCCTTATTGCAGCCCCTATTTGTTCCATGTACTTCTCAAGAATTTTACTCACTGTTCTCAGGGCTCCGACGATTATTGGTACTACTACCACCTTTTTTTCATCAACCACAACTGCTTAACTTCCCAAGCTAACCTGTCATAACTATCGACTTTTCCCTCTTCCTCATCACATACCTTGTTATCAGCTGGGCATGCTGTGATCCAGCATCATTTGCTTTCTTTCTCAAATAACACTATGTCTGATTTCCTATTCTCTAGCTCATGGTTGCTGTTGTTGGCACTCCGTCGCTTACGACGTCGAGGGTTCCAGTTGATCTGATCAACGGAACAGCCTGCTCATGAAACTAACGTGCAAGTGGCTGAGCACTCCACAGACACGTGTACCCTTGACGTAGTTCTTGGGGATATTCAGCATGACACAGTGTGACAAGGCTGACCCTTTGAATTACAGGCACAACAGAAACAGGAAGTAAGAGTGAGAGAAAGTTGTGGTGAAAGAGTACAACAGGGTTCACCACCATCCCCTGCCAGAGCCTTGTGGAGCTTTAGGTGTTTTCGCTCAATAAACACTCACAACGCCCGGTCTGGGAATTGAAACCGCGATCCTATGACCATGAGTCAGCTGCCCTAACCACTGGGCCATTGTGTCTCCACTGCTCATGGTTGCACTGAATCATAAAATCCCAAAAGATTGTTATTATTATTATTATTATTATTATTATCGATATTATTGGGATCGATGAAATAAGTACCAGTTGAATGCTGGGGTCAATGTAATTGACTAGTCCGCTCCTCCAAAATTTCAAGGCCTTGTGCCTTCCAAAAAAACCGAATTAATTATTATTATTATTATGGAAGTGGTGAGCTGGCAGAATCATTAGCACACTGGGCAAAATGTTTAGTGGCATTTACATTCTGAGTTCAAATTCCACCAAGGTCGACATTACCTTTCATCCTTTCAGGGTCGATAAAATAAGTACCAGTTGAGGACTGGGGTTGATCTAATTGACTATCCTCCTCCCCTAAATTTCTTGCCTTGCACCTATAGTAGAAAGGATTATTCATCATCATCGTTTAACATCCGTTTTCCATGCTGGCATGGGATGGACAGTTTGACTGAGGACTGGTGAGCTAGAAGGCTGCACCAGGCTTCAATCTGATCTGGCAAGGTTTCTACAGCCGGATGCCTTTCCTAACGCCAACCACAAGAGTGTAGTGGGTGCTTTTTACATGCCATGGTCAGAACCAGTGGGGACACTGGTTCTGACCATGTTCGGATCGTACTTTTTATATGCCACAGGCATGAGAGCCAGTTAGGGGTTTCATTATTATTATTATTATTATTATTATCATTATTATTATTATTATTATTATTATTATTATTATTATTATTATTATTATTATTATTATTATTATTATTATTATAAAAGCGGGGAGCTGGCAGACTCATTAGCAAGCTGGACAAAATTCTTAACAGTATTTTTTCTGCCTTTATGTTCTGAGTTCAAAATCTACCATGGCCAACTTTGCCTGTCACCTTTCTGGGTTGATGAAATAAGTGTCAGTTGAATACAGGACTCAATGTAATCAATTAGTCCCCTCCCCACCAAATATTTCAGGCCTTTTGCCTACAGCAGAAAGGATTATTATTATTAAGGCAGTAAGATGGCAGAATAGTTAGAATGCAGGACAAAACGCTTAAAGCATTTTGACTGTCCTTATGTTCTGGGTTTAAATTCTACTGAGGTCATCTTTGCCTTTTGTCCTTTTGGGGTTGATAAAATAAGCACCAGTCAAACACTGAGGCTGATGTAATTAATTAGCACCCCACCCTCAAAATTTCATGTATATACATACACATATGTACATACACACACACACACATTTATATATGTTTGTGTGTGGTTGTGTGTGTGTGTTAGTGTTTCCTTGTCTACACATGACTTGATAGCTGCAAACGAGTTTCCCCATCATGCAAGCAGTGTTTTTCATTTTACAATTTTCCTTGTAAACATGTCTAGCCATAAGGAAATATTACCTTACTTTGAAACAGGTATGAGTTATTAACAAGAAGGGTGTCCAGCAGTAGAAAATCCACTCTCAACAAATTCCATTCAAGCCATGCAAATATGGATAAGTGGACATTAAAATGATGATGATGATGATGATGATTACGATGATGTGATAATAAAGACTGTAAACAAACAGGAAACAACTTCTATCTCATTCCAGGGTGAAAAACTAGAGGTAGTCAATAGCTTCCGCTATCTGGGCGACCAAGTTAGTAGTGGGGGTGGGTGCGCTGAAAGTGTAGCTGCTAGAATAAGAATAGCCTGGGCAAAGTTTAGAGAGCTCTTACCCCTGCTGGCGACAAAGGGACTCTCACTCAGAGTAAAAGGCAGACTGTATGACGCATGCGTACGAACAACCATGCTACATGGCAGTGAAACATGGGCTGTAACTGCTGAGGACATACGTAAGCTCGCAAGGAATGAAGCCAGTATGCTCCGTTGGATGTGTAATGTCAATGTGAATACCCGTCAGAGTGTAAGTATCTTGAGAGAAAAGCTGAACGTTAGAAGCATCAGTTGTGGCATGCAAGAGAGACGATTGCGCTGGTATGGACATGTGGTGAGAATGGATGAGGATAGCTGCGTGAAAAAGTGCCACACCCTAACAGTTGAGGGAACCCGTGGAAGAGGTAGGCCCAGGAAGACCTGGGCTGAGGTGGTGAGGCAAGACCTTCGTACATTGGGCCTCACCGAGGCGATGACTACTGACCGAGACCTTTGGAAATGTGCTGTGCGTGAGAAGACCCGGCAAGCCAAGTAAGATCGTTGCCAGTGCCCCTGGACTGGTTCTTGTGCGGGTGGCACATGAGATGCACCATTTTGAGCGTGGCCGTTGCCAGTACCGCCTGACTGGCTCCCGTAGGATTTTCGAGCGAGATCGTTGCCAGTGCCCCTGGCCTGGCTTGTGTGGGTGGCACATAAAAGACACCATTTCGAGCGTGGCCGTTTTCGTGCGGGTGACACGTAAAAGCACCCACTACACTCTCTGAGTGGTTGGCGTTAGGAAGGGCATCCAGCTGTAGAAACTCTGCCAAATCAGACTGGAGCCTGGTGTTGCCATCTGGTTTCACCAGTCCTCAGTCAAATCGTCCAACCCATGCTAGCATGGAAAGCGGATGTTAAACAATGATGATGATGATGATGATGATGATATATACTAGCGTGACCCGTGAATATTTCACAGAATTAATAGTAAACCTTTTGGGTTATTCCAGAAAATTTTATCCAAGAAATCTGAAACCACAGCTTGTGCTCTTATATACTTTATGCACAATTTTATAGACTTAATACACAGTACTCATAAAATAAATATTCACTTTTATTTTTCCATTTTTCTCATAAACAGAAAAAAATTACATTTTAAAATTTTCATGGTCACAATTTCATATCTAGAAAATAAAAGTTTTATAGTAAAAGAAATTATTTTATATGTGAAATATATGAGTCACAATTTCATGGCGGTAAAAATCTAATGCAACATGACATACTCTGAAAACCACATCATTGGTAACATATAAGCCAAGGTGATGGGTCAGAGCCAATACATATTTCAATTTGCATACACCTTTCAATCCAATACTTCTTTGCAGATTAATGTTCTTCTTGTAAGTTCTCCCTCTTCTTCTCCTTTGTTTGTTAATGTTGATAATTTAAACTCTCACATCAGATAATTTGTGAGCCCTTGAGAATGCATGGCCGAATAGAGGCTGAATACAGGTTCCGACAAGAACAGCCCCACTTTATCAAATGTCTGCCCTTGTGATATATTAATAACCATTGCATCTGATGGGTAAACAAGAAACTGGTTTCTTTCTAAAGTGAATGGCAAGTTTGGGATGCGCATGTGTTAAGTGATAGGTGATATAAAAAACATTGTTCAATTTTTAAAAAATTACTTTTCACTATGCACTCATCATCACCACCTTCTCTCTCTCTCCTCTCTCTGTGTCTTTCTTTAATCTCCCAATCAGAACATCACCTCTCTGCTAAAATTATATTTCTAATGCTCCTCTATATCACTACCTTCAACTCACTTTTTTAACTACGTTCCCCCTACCACATGTCATGGATGCTTCTCTCTCCATCTTTTCTCTCTCTCTCTCATTTTCTTTCTTTCTCTTTCTGCCTCACACTTCACCTTATTCTCTTTTCCTCTCTCCCTCTTTTCTTTCTCCCACTTTTTCATTAATCATATGAAAGTGTTACCGATGGGCTAAGTAACATAATGACAAACAGAATTATCATAAGATATTTATGTGTGTGTGTGTGGTGTATAAAGGCATGTGGCTTAGTGGTTAGGGTATTAAGCTCATGATCATAAGAACATGTGTTCAATTCTTGGCAACGCATTGTGTCCTTGAGCAAGACACTTTATTTCACGTTGCTCCAGTCCACTCAGCTGGCAAAAATGAGTAGTACCTGTATTTCCAAGGGCT
>NC_142933.1:79811857-79851663 GCF_046866305.1 Octopus bimaculoides
ACTCTTAACATAGTTCTCAGGGAGGTTCAGTGTGACACAGAATGTTATGAGGCTGGCTCTTTGAATTACAGGTACTACTCATTTTTGCCAGCTAAGTGAACTAGAGCAATGTGAAATAAAGTGTCTTGCTCAAGGACACGACATACCACTGGGAATTGAACTTATGATCTTTCAATTATGAGCTTAATACTCTAACCACTAAGCCACATTCTTTCAGACGTGTGGGTGTGTGTATGTTTTGGGTCATCCTATAAATAATGCGGTATTTTTATACTTCTTTTATTTTTCAAAATTAATATAAACAAAGTTCTTTTTTAATCTAAAATATACTCTCCTTCATTTTCTACAATGCTCTTCCATCTATCTGGTAAACTTGCATGGCCCCTCTTTCAAAATTCACTTGTCTATGACGAAAAATACTCCTCCAGTACTGTTCTGACCTCATTTACTGCGTTAATATTCCTTGCACTTTCTGTTGTGTTGTTGCCTTTAATGAACTCATAAAGCAAAATATGCCAAATATACTCTTTTGTCACTTCCATTATAGCTTTGAAAAAATAACTGTTAAAATCGAACTGCACTCTTCAAAACTTGCACTAAGAATAAGTACAAAGTGAAATTACTACCTGCTTTTATAGCCAGTTGATACTGGTAGTTTATCTCACCCCCTCTGACTTTAAGTTCGTGTAATTGAAAAGACCACATTATTTATGGGATGGCCTAATATATATGTATGTATGTACATATATATATATATGCATGTATGTGTGTATATAACAGCAACAATGATAACAACTACAACAATAATATGAGCCTATCACCTAATACAACCCTAGGCTTCAACATGTGCACAAATAGCACGACTTCATACCTCTCTCCAACTAATCAACTTAGAACAGACAGTTGCAACTGCAAGCCTGTTGCAGAAGGCTCATCGTGGTATACAAATGTACTGTCCACAACTTATTAAACAATTCCTCTAGCTACTATATCGGATCTACTATTAATTTCAAGCAAAGATATTCTGCAGATTTAAACTCATTTAAATACAAGGAGCACAGCAACTCCACATCCTTAGCTATAGGATATCCTGGGCTATAATAGATTCTGGTATCCCATATCAGAGCCAGCGCTCCACATGTGGACTCTGCCTAAAGGAGGCCCTCCAGATATTAACTCATAACTCACCACAATTACTCAACAAACAAAACGAAGCATTCACAACTTGTAAACACAAATTTTTCTGCACATCTAAATTTTTCCATAAGTCCAAGTGTAAACTTATCCCTCACACATAACGCTTACTTGCATATTTCCAGGCTTGTTATAATATACCTATGTCTATCATTTTCATTATCTTCTCCATCAACATTAGTACCTTAGAAGATAACTGTTAATTCTTTACATTAACCTGCAGTTTTTAAATTTAATCTTCTAAACTTTAAACCTTAACCTCTTAGATCTCCAAATCTTAAATTATAATTTTTATTCCTAAACAATTAAATATTTAACTGGTTTCTCCATTCATCCTTTAATATATTCATACTCCCATAGGTAGGAATATATCTATAGTTACTGACCATAATCATCTGGGACTTCATCTATTCAACAGACACAAATATTTACTACTTGACCTCTTACCCCAACCCTAAACTTGAGGAATAGTGCTGGCATCTTATCTATTATTCTCTTTATTTCTTTTCCTATTCTCCTTGGTCCTTTTTATTTTTTTATCCTCCATTATCTTCCTCCTATCTTCTTTTATCTGTACCCTTATTTTTACAATTTATTCTTATTTTTATATCTGCTTTTTATATTTTATTTAAAAAATTTTATTATATATTTTTTAATTTTTAACTCTATTTTTATATTTCTTTATTTTATTCTTCTAACCAATCCTTCTGACCAATCCTTACTAATATCCTGTCTCTTACCTTCCTTCTCTCTCTATCCCCCCCAAGCTACCCCAGTTCTCACTTTCTCCTCATTAACTTCTCTTTCTCTATCTCCTTCTCCCTCCATTTTGCTCAATAGCCACTTTTATGGTCATTCTCTCACAATCCAGCCATCTCAATATGAACACACCATTCCCATTTCTGCCAAAATATTCATACTTTTCCATAATACTGCCTGGATTTACCTTGGATTTTACCTAAGGACATACAGATTAACATCCATACCTTCTGAAAATTGAACTGTGTACTTTATTTCCTTACTCTCTACTCTTCTATTTCATTGCTTATTATCTGCGAATTTTCCAAGTCTAGATCTTTCATATGTTCTCTACTTGTCTCTGATGACGGAATACCCCATAGTCAGGCATACTCACCTATCACTTGGGATATCCCAGAAATAGCTGTAAGACCTCAACTAATTTAAGAATAATATAAAATAATGTATATTACTTGAGATGCTCGTTATGCCTTGGCAGTTGTTGTCCTCTTTCACATACATATATATCATCATCATCATCATCATCATCATCATCGTCGTTTAACGTCCGCTTTCCATGCTAGCATGGGTTGGATGATTTGACTGAGGACTGGTGGACCAGGAGGCGACACCAGGCCTTATCTGATTTGGCAGAGTTTCTACAGCTGGATGCCCCTTCCTAATGCCAACCACTCCAAGGGTGTAGTGGGTGCTTTTACGTGCCACCGGCACAAAGGCCAGTCAGGTGGGTACTGGCAACGGCCACCCTCAAAATGGTGTATTTTATGTGCCACCTGCACAAGGGCCAATCCATCGGCACTGGCAACAATCTCGCTCGAATGTCTTTTCACGTGCCACTGGCACAAGTGCCAGGAAGGCAACGTTGGGAACGATCCATGGCCACACTCGAAATGGTGTATTTTACCTGTCACCTGCACAGGAGCCAGTCCACATATATAAATTAATACAACAGCTAGGTGCAATGTAATACCATAAAGGAATTATTTAATCCTCACTAAGTGCCACTAAGGGTGCCAAAGCACCTACATTGCTAGGAAGATATACACTTACTAACAAGGAAGATAACCACCCCATGACCATCTCTAGAATCACCAAACTAGATCTAGCTTTGTCTGTTCTGTAGCATTGTTAGTAGTGACTGCTCAGACAGTTTAACACTCACTACTGATGATGCCAACAGAATAGGTGAAACTAGATCTAGTCTGGTGATTCTAGAGATGGTCATGGAGTGAAGCTGAGAAGTTGAAATTTTCAGACCAAAATTTACAGTCCAAAGAGGTTGGCTGATTAATACATCAAAACGACTTCGAAGGACCAAAAATTCAATATCAAATGCAGTACAATTTGGAAAGATAACAACATGGTTTTAAAATTTATGCTACATGTTTGCACTGTATACTATATTGACTTATAGGCCAGAAAATACAGTACTTCACCAATAATTCATCAGCCACTTAGTGCTAACAGGATTAGTTATTTTACTAATGTCCAAAATAATGTCTTATTTTATGTGAGTTGGATGTTTTCAACAAGAATTAACTTTT
Source organism: Octopus bimaculoides (assembly GCF_046866305.1). NCBI lineage: Eukaryota > Metazoa > Mollusca > Cephalopoda > Octopoda > Octopodidae > Octopus > Octopus bimaculoides. Next base: position 79,815,355 of record NC_142933.1, read on the forward strand.
TAGAATATTATCAAATAATAAAGTGTCAATCTGGCAGAAATGTTTGCATGCAGGGCAAAATGCTTAGTGGTATTTCATCTGTTTTTATTTTCTGAGTTCAAATTCTGCCAATGTCAGCGTAGCCGTTCATCCTTTGGGCTCGATAAAATAAGTACCAGCCAAGCACTGGGTTGATGTAATTGATTTATCTCCCTCCCATAAAATTAATGGCTTTGTGCCAAAATGTGAAGCCAATATTAACAAATTATTATATCACTCAAAGTATAGCCATGGGGTTAGCAAGCTTGTTTACCAGCCATGTGACTTTGGGTTTTGACTCACTGCACAGCACTGAGGGCAATTGTCTTCTACTATAGCTGAGGGATGATAAAAATACTTGTAAGTGAATTTGGTACATGGAAAATGAAAGAAGCACATCATATATCTCTATACATACATATATATATATAGATATGCAGGGCAGGGAATCGTCAATTAGTAATAAAATTAATAATTAACAATTTTGCCGGGTAGCTCAGTATGAAAAAAACCTTTTCGGTAAAAAACATTTATAATCATAAATATATAGGGATTGACATATATATATATATATATATATATATATATATATATATATATATATATATATATATATATAGCAATAAATGGAGGAGAATATGCGATATCCATCGACTTCCAGACAGTGTATTCCATTGAATTAATTTGTTTATTTTGTAACTAAAATGACAAAAACCACAATATACAGATGCTTAACACTATCTGCAAGTTGATGGATACCGCATATTCTCCTCCATTTTCTTATTGCTATATAAATTTAGGGTAAAATAACCCCCTTTTACCTGCACCGACTTATTACACTTGGTATAACACTAGTGTAACACTAATTGGGTACCCTCCCAGCAGTATATTGGATCCCTTAGTGGGTTGAATCCTCAACCCCTAACTATGTGTGTTTGTGTGCATGTGTGTGTCTCCATCTTTGTCTTGACATGATGGAATATTTCCAGGACGAACATCACCTTCATACAAGCATTGTCTTCTGTGAAAATCACGTCTGGCAACGAGAACATTTTACCTTGTATGGAAACAGGTGGCAGAGGGTGGGTGATCACAGGAAGAGTGTCTGGCTATTGAAAATCTGCCAAAATGAATTTCATGTAGCCCATACAAGCATGGAAATATGAAGTTAAAATTTTGATGATGATGATGATGATGATGATGATGATGATGATGAAGGTGGTGGTGGTGGTGGTGGTGGTGGTGGTGGTGGTGGTGGTGGTGGTGGTGGTGATGATGATGATGATGATGATGATGAAGCTTCACATTTGTTTCATAGCCACTTTGCAAAATAAGAAGGGATGGAGTGTATCTGGTAATATCAGTTTGAAATTTTGGTACAACGTCAGAAATTTCAAGGGAGGAGCTAAGTTGATTAAATCAACCCCACCGGTGCTCAATTGGTACTTATTTTATCGACCCACAAAGGATGAAAACCAAAGTCAACCTTGACAGAATTTGAACTCAGACCCTAAAGACAAATGAAACGCTACTGAGCCCTTTGCCTAACATACTCATGGTTCTTATTTCTTTATTGTCCACAAGGGGCTAAACATAGAGGGAACAAACAAGGACAGACGAACGGATTAAGTCGATTACATCGACCCCAGTGCGTAACTGGTGCTTAATTTATCGACCTCGAAAGGGTGAAAGGCAAAGTCAACCTCGGCGGAATTTGAACTCAGAACGTAATGGCAGACGAAATACCACTAAGCATTTCGCCCGGCGTGCTAACATTTCTGCCAGCTCGCTGCCTTCTATACTTATGGTTCTGCCATCTTGCAGCCTTAGTGTTCCTACCAATATTGGTTTCAAATTTTGGCACAAGACCAGCAATTTTGAGGGAGGGGATAAGTTGGTTATGTTGACCCCAGTGCTCAAATGGTACTTATTTTATTAACCCTCAAAAGATGAAAAGTCAAAGTTGACCATGGCAGAATTTGAAATCAGAACGTAAAGACAGACAAACTGTTGCTTAGCATTTTGCCCAGCATGCTAACAATTCTGTCAGCTTTCCATCTTGGCGTATCTACTAATATTGAAAATAACAAGAAATGCAGCGAGCCAGCAGAATCATTAGCATGTCAGGCAAAATGCTTAGCAGCATTCCAGCTGTCTTTACATTCTGAGTTGAAAATCCACCAAGGTCGACTTCGTCTTTCGTTCTTTCAGAGTGGATAAAATAAGTACCAGTTGAGTACTGGGGTCGATGTAAATGACTTACACCCTTACCCTGAACTTGCTGTCTTGTGCCAAAATTTGAAACTAATAATAAACATAGCAAAGCGTCTTACTGAAATGGGATGTTTTCAATCACAATTAACCCCCTTGAATATCAACAAAATTATTCTGTCTTCACAAAGTGGTACTCTGTCAATTACAATGACTAAGGTTCCAGTTGATCTGATCAGCAGAACAGCCTGTTTGAGAAATTAATGTGCAAGTGGCTGAGCACTCCACAGACACATGTACCCTTAACATAGTTCTCAGGGAGATTCAGCATGACACAGAATGTGACAACGCTGGCCCTTTGAAATACAGGTACCACAGCTGAGTGGACAGGGAGCAATGTGAAATAAAGTGTCTTGTTCAAGGATACATGTTACCAGGGATTGAACTCACAGCTTTATGATCATGAGCCAAATGCCCTAACCACTAACCTATGTGCCTTCACAAGTAACACAGATAATTGTTCAGATAATTCTCTGACCACTTAGCACTAAGTGGATAAACTATTCTATTAATGCTGTACAAGGTGTCACATGTCAAGTCTATGTTGTTTTCAACAAGAATTAACCTGAATGAATATTAACAAATCACTTTATTTCCACAAGTGAGACACTTGTTTCACAGAAAACTCATCAGTCTCTAAACAGGTTAGGCAATTCTACTAATGTCCAACATAGCAGAATATCATGTCTTAGATCAATGTTTTTGACAGAAATTAACCTTCTGATTATTAACAAATTATAAATTAATGACAAAGGTTTTAATGTAAATGATATTTGACATTATAAGCAATTTAAAACAGAAGAGCAACAGCTATGATGATCATCATCATGATGACTATTATGACGATAGGGATGTTGGTGGTGGTGGTGGTGGTGAGTCTACATATTTATTTCTGAGTGTGTGTTTTAGGAATGTAATATTTAGTATGTATATATTTTAAATGTGTGTGTGTGTGTGTGTGTGTGTGTATGTGTGTACCATTATCATCATTATTTAATGTCCTCCTTCTATGCTGGCATGGGTTGGAAGGTTTGACAGGAGCTAGCCAGGCAGAAGCCTGCACCAGACTTCTGTGTCTGTTTTGGCAGGGTTTTTACTGCTGGATGCCCTTCCAAATACCAATCACTTTACAGTGCGGACTGGATGCTTTTTAAGTGACACCTGCACTGGCAGGGTCACCAAGTACCTTGCAAGACAAAAAATCTTTGAGGGGAGAGGGGGCATTGGAGGAAGTGATCTTGTGTTAGATGATGAATGGTTATACACACACACACATGCATACATACATACATATATATATGTGTATACACACACATACACACATGGCTCAGTGGTTAGAGTGTTGGGCTTACAATCATGAGGTAGTAAGTTCAATTTCTAGACCAGGTTGTGTGTTGTGTTCTTGAGCAAGACACTTTGTTTCACATTGCTCCACTTCCCTCACCTGTAGAAATGTGTTGCGACATCACTGGTGTCAAGCTGTATTGGCCTTCATCTTTCCCTTAGTGTTGAGGGAAGAATGATAGACATGGGTGACTGCTGCTCATCCACAAACAGTCTTGTCTGGATTTGTGCCTTGGTGGAGAACTTTCTAGTTGCAATCTCATGGTCATTCATGACCAAAGGTGGAGTTTATCCTTTACCTTTTTATGTATGTATAGATGAGATGCAGTTTGGTTTTGTGCCAGAGAGAAGCACCACTGATGCTATATTTCTGGTAAGGCAGCTGCAGGAGAAATACATAGCCTAAGATAAACCTCTGTACTTGACTTTTGTTGACTAGGAGAAAGCCTTTGATAGGGTTCCCCGATCCCTTATCTGGTGGTCAATGTGGAAACTAGAGATAGATGAGTGGTTGGTGAGAGCTGTACAAGCCTTGTACAAGGATGCTAGCAGTAAGCTGAGGGTTGGCAATAAGTACAGCGAAGAATTCAGGGTACAAACAGGAGTTCACCAAGGATCAGTCCTCTTGTTCATCAAAGTCTTCCAGACAATAACAGAGAAATTTAAGACAGGCTGCTCCTAGGAACTCCTCTATGATGATGATCTCGCTCTTATAGCTGAATCACTACCAGAACTAAAGAAGAGGTTCCAGGTATGGAAGCAAGTTCTAGAATTGAAGGGCCTTAGAGTTAACCTAACAAAATCCAAAGTCTTAGTCAGTAGGAAGGCAGACAAATAACAAATCCCTTTAGATAGATGGTCCTGCTCGATCTGTAGAAAAAGCATAGGTAGAAACTCCATAAGATGTACCCAGTGTAAGCTTTGGACACTTAAAAGGCAGCGAGCTGGCAGCAACGTTAGCATACTGGGTGAAATGCTTAGCAGTATTCCGTCTGTCTTTATATTCTGAGTTGAACTTCCGCCGAGGTTGACTTTGCCTTTCATCCTTTTGGGGTCAATAAATTAAGTACCAGTTGTGTACTGGGGTTGATCCAATTGACTGGCCCCCTCTGCAAAAATTTTCGGGCCTTGTGCCTAGAGTAGAAAAGAATATAAGAGGAAGGTTAATAGGGAAAATAGCTTTTGTATGTGGAAGATGAACAGGTACAATAAACATTGAAAATGTACAGAAAATAGACTTCATCAACTTTCAGTGGGGTAAGCTAGAGGTAACGATGACAGAAACTTTGCCAGATAGGATTGAGCCTGGTGCAGCCTTCTGGCTCACCAGTCCTCAATCAAACTGTCCAACCTATGCCAGCATGGAAAGCGGATGTTAAACGACGATGATAATGATGATGATGATATATGCATATAAAATCTAATACCATAACCATCCTTGTAACTGGTTTAGATCTATATAGATGTGAACCATTGAGAAAAGAGAGTACATGTAAACAATGTGTGTTTGTATGTGTGAGAGAGAGAGTGAGAGAGGAAGGGAGAGAGAGAGAGGAAGAGAGGGAGAGAGAGAGAAGAAGGGAGAAAGCAGAAGAGAAAATGAGAGAGAGAATGTTTAGGTGAGTCAGTGATTGGTTATATATTTGCACAAACGTGCAAATATATTTGAGTATGGTTGAGTATTTGAGTTGCATAAGGTAAAGGTAGAATAATAGTATTAGTCTGTGTACATAAAGAGATGAGTATAGGAATGAAGGGGTTCATGAATGAAGATGCATGCATGTATGTATGTATGTATGTATGTATGTATGTATGTATGTATGTTTGTATATATTCATGTATGTTTGTATGTATGTATGTATGCATGTATGTATGCATGTATGTATGCATATATGTATGCATGTATGTATGTATGTATGTGTGTATGTATGTCTACATGCATGTATAAATGTATGTATACATGTATGTATGCATGTATATATGTATGCATGTATGTATGTATTTATGCATCTATGTGTTTTTATGCATGTATGTATGTTTTTATGCATGTATGTATTTATGTATGTATGCATGCATGTATGTATGCATGTATGTATGCATGTATGTATGTATTTATGCATGTACGTATATGTGTATGTATGTGTGTGCTTTTCTTGATGTGTGTATATGGGTAAATGAGAGGGAAAGAGAGAGGAAGAGAATGATAAACAAAAGAGTCTGTATTTATATCAATGTGTGTCAGTGTGAATGTATGAGAGTGTGAAGGAGAGGAAGACGAAGAAAAATATATGTAGGTAATTGTGTGTGAATGTATGTATGTGTGTGAATGTATGTGTGTGCATGTATGAGTGTGAATGTATGTGTATGTGTGAAGATGAATGAAAACAAAGAAAGAAAGTGATTATGTATGTGTAACTCTATGCATGTGTGTGTGTGTGTATATGAGTGTGAATACATGTGTATATGGGAGGGTGAATGAAAGAGACAGAAAGACAGAGAGTATGCGTAATTGTGCATATGTGTGTGTGTGTGTGTGCATGTGTGTAAATATCTGTATGTCTGCAGGGGCTGGTGAATGAAAGAGACAGGTGGAGAATGTGGGTATGCAATTGTGTGTGTGAATGTGAATGAGTGTGAAATGAATGCCAATAAAAGAAAAATTAATTAGATTAATATAAGAAATTGCTATATTTAAAGTATGACACATGATTAGAATAAAAGGGAACCAATATAGAAATGATTATATAGAATGTTTAAAATATAGAGGTGACTGCATACATTATATAGAAATGGCTATATAGAAATGTCTAATGCACAAGTGGTTATATTAGAGTGTCTGTGATATCATAATATGCAACAGCCAACTTTTGGAGTGTGGGTGGTTTGTCCAACAATTTTTCTCTGTTCATCTCTATCTTCTGCTGTTCTTATTAATTGTTGCTTGAATGGCATCAAATCTCCAAAGAAATTCTGATGTCTGGAATGTTGAATTGGCCACAGAGAAAACTTAATGCAAAAGAGACTATATAGAATGTTTGTATTGTAGAGGAGATGATATAGAGAGAAGCCCAGAGTTTGCTTCTCAGCCACATTGTTCTTGGTTCAGACCCACTGCATGATACCTTGAGCAAGTGTTTTTTACTATAAGGCTTGGACTGACCAAAGCATTGTGAGTGGACTTGATAGATGGAAACTGAAAGAAGCCTGTCACACATCATCATCATCAACATTTAGCGTCCATTTTCCATGTTGACATGGGTTGGAGGGTTTGACTGAAAACTGGTAAGTTAGTAAGCTGCACCAGGTTCCAATCTGATTTGACAGTTTTTACAACTGGATGCCCTTCCTAACACTAATGTATATATCAGTATATATGTATGTGTGTATGAGTGTGTGTGTGTGTATGTGCGTGTGTATGTGTATCTTTAACTCTACCACCATTTGAGAACTGGTGTTAGTTTGTTTACATCCAAATGATTGAGCAATTCAGCAAAAACAATGGAATAAATACCAGGCTTAAAAAAACATAGGTAGTGGAGTCAGTTTATTCAAGGTTGTGCCCCAGGAGGATCACAGTCTAAAGACTGAAACAAGTAAAATATGTGTGTGTGTGTGTATGCTTGTCCCCTTGGCTTGACATTACATGACAGATGTAAACGAGTGTCTCTGTTATATAGGTGGTGTCATCCATTTCCAATATTCTATAAGCACATGTCTGACCCTGGGGAAATATTACCTTGTTTGGAAATGGGTGAGAGTCGGTGACAGAAAGGGCATCTGGCTACAGAAAATCTTCCTCAATAAACTGTTTGGTCCATGCAAACATGAAAAAGAGGACATTGTAAGGATGATGGTGATGATAAAAACATTCTTAACAGCTAATTTTACTTGATAAATTACAGGTCCATTAACAGTTTTTGGTAACACAGAATATATCTATAGATTTCAGCTAACACTGTATGTAATATGTTTCTGTCAGAACCTTCTGCATGTTACAACTTTTATATTCATACTTTATTGGCCTCAGAATAATGGCTATGAAACTATTGATTCAACTGCTGGCCAAATTGACAAAACTTTGGTGAATTATCCATCTGCTGACATCAACATTTCTTGAGACTCCAACATCCACCATAAAGACAAGTTACATTCGAATCAAGAATTAAACATGAAATGACTTCTTTTCATTACAAATGTAATCTTAAATGCTGTTTGGAAGCTTGCTTTTGCAACCATATGGCTTTGGGATTCAGTCCCACTATGTGTTATCTTGGGCCTAGTGGCTTCTACTATAGCTCCAAATCAGCCAATGCTTTGTAATGGATATGGTATTTGTGTTTGTCCCCCCCACCACCACCACCACTAGACAACTGGAGTTGGTTTGTTTATATTCCCATAACTTAGCAGTTTAGCAAAAGAGATTGATAGAATAAGTGCCAGACTTTAAAAAAAATAAACGGGTCCTAGGGTCAGTCTGTTTTGACTAAACTCTCTAAGGTGGTGCCCTAGCATGGCTGCAGTCCAATGAATGAAACCTGTAAAATATAAAAGAAGATCCTAATGTCTCTTTGCTTTGATGAATTTGTACAAACACATGCAGTCTACACTCTGTCTGTTTGTCCAATATGGGCTACAAATTCCAAAAGGTTTTTCTAAGATTGTAGACTGTGTTGCTTCATTTTCCCAACAATCAAGCTATAGAATCTTTTTTCATTTGTTTTGGGGTTTTGTTTTTTTTTTTGATGTGGTGGGGGTCATTTTTTTTTTGTTTTTTTACTGTTTTATTATTAAAAGTTTCTTTGTCAACACTTAAATGTTAAAATAATGTTCGAGAAATTCTCATTTCATCAAATTATACCACCATAACCTAGGTGGCTTCTGCTGCATGCGAGTGTGTGTGTATGTATGAGTGTGTGTGTGTGTGTGTGTGCGCATAGGCAAGTGTGTGTATGTATATGAGTGAGAGAGAGAGAGAGAGGGAAACAGAGAGGGAGAGAGGAATGGAGAAAAAGAAGAAAAGAAAGGAAGAAAGAAAGAATGAAAGAAAAAGTATGTTTTTCTTCCTTTTATTTCTGGTCTTAATTTTTGGTAACACTTATTCTTGCTTTTCTTTTTCTTCCTTTCTCTCTTTCTTTTTTTCTGATTATTCTTTCCTTCTTTTTCTCTTTTGATTTTTCTTGTCTCCCAACTTGTTTCTTTTCCTTCTCTTAGCTTCTTCTTCTTCCTCTTTTTTTTTTCTTCCTTCTGTTCTTCACTCCATAATCTCCTCCCCCTCTTTCATCCTTCCCTCATCCCCCCTAGTTCCTGCATCTCATTCTTTGTTTTCTCTCTTCTCGCTTCTACTTCTTCATCTGCTGCTGTTGTTGTCAATGTTGTTGTCATTGGTGGCGATGGTGAAGATAATGATGATGATGGTGGTGGAGGTAGGGTTCGTGATGGTGATGGTGGTTGTGGTGATGGAGATGGTGGTGCTGTCGGTGGTGGTAGTGGTAGTGGTGATGATGATGATGGTGGTGGTGGTAATGGTGGTGGTGATGGCAGTGATAGTGGTGGAGGTGATGGTGGTGGTTATGGTAGTGGTGGTGGTGGAGGTGGTGCTGATGAGAATAGTAGTAGTAGTAGCAGTGATGATGATTGGAATGGTGGTGGCTGTGGTGGTGGTGGTGGTGGTGGTGGTGTAATGGCGGTGGTGATGGCAGTTATAGTGGTGATGGAGATGGTAGTGTTGTTGTTGGTGGTGGTAATGGTGGTGGTGGTAATGGTGGTGGTGGTGGTGGTGGTGGTGGTGGTTGTGGTGATGGTGACACTGATGGTAGTGGAGGTGGTGGCAGTGATGGTGGTGGTGGAAATGGTGGTGGCAGTGATGATAGTGAAGGTGGAGGTGGTGGTGATGATAGGGCGATGATGGTGGTGGTGGTGGTGGTGGAATGAGTTGTTATCTATTTGTGTATTATTTATTTGTAGCATTCAACACACCACAAACGAATTAAAATCACATTTTCATTTGCAAAGCCGGTAATACTTCCACTGGAACGCTTCTACACAAACTCACACATACGCACACACACACACACAAACATGCTCCCACACACACACATATACACACACGCACACATGCACACACGCACTTAGTCACTTATTATTCATTCAGTCACAGCTGCGTGCATGTGTGTGTGTGTGTGTATGTGTTTGCGTACGTGGTGGGGGAACATGCAAGGTTAGGTTGTGGCAGTGGTGATGGTGGTGGTAGTGGTGGTGGTGATGGTGATGATGATGATGATGGTGATGATGATGATGATGGTGGTGGTGGTGGCTGTAGTGGCGATGGTTGTGGTAGCAAGAGTGATGGTGATGACGGTGGTGGTGGTGGCAATAGTGGTGGTGGTGGTGGTTGGGTTGACTAGCAACTCCACCTCTCCCCACTGCACCCTTCGTGGAAGCTACACCATCTTTCTCATCAAGAGACATGTGGTGTTGTGTATTTTAAAAATAACGCAGTGGAAATTCACGGCCGATCAAATAAACATCTTCCACAGCTTGTCATGAGTAAAAGCAGAACATCTGAAGACACGACGTATGGCATCATCACCGCATACCTAACAGATGTGAAGAAGTCTTAGAGAGGGTGCTTGTATGGTGATGGCAATGGTGGTGGTGGTTTTGGTGGTGGTGGTGGTGGTGATGGTAGAAGTAGCAGTTGTGGTTATGGTGGTGGTGATACCAATAGTGATGTTGAAGATGACGGTGATGGTGGTGACAATGACAGTGGTGATGGTGGTGGTGTTGATGACGGTGATGATGATGATAGTGGTGGTGACAATGATGATGGTGATGATGATGGTGAAAGTGGAGGTGGCAGAATGGTTATTGTGATGGTGGTAGTGACAATATTGATGAAGAGGATGATGGTGCTGATAGTGGTGGCAGTTAAAATGATGGCAATGGTAGTCATGATGATGGTGGTGTTAATGATGGTAATGATGATGATAGAGGTGGTGGTGATGGTCAGTTTGACTAGCATACAAGCCACCACACTACAACAAAGATTAGATTCTGTGGTTGAACCATTTAGAATGGTGGTTCTTAACCAGGCTTCATATGACCCTTGGAGTCCATAAAAGATTTTACTGTCAAGGTTTATGTGTAGGGCCAACACCTTTACCTGGGAAGAAAAGATTACAGAAACATCAATGGCATTTCAAAACCAAAGAGAAGAAGACAGTCCCACAGGATAGGTCACTCCTTAACCCTTTAACATTTAAACCAGCCATATCCGGCCCAAATATTCTACAAGTTTTATGTTCAAACTAGCCAGATCTGGCTTTTTCCACCTACACGTCAAAGTAGAAATAAACAATTGCATCATTGAACTCTCAAAGCAACATGTTACTGCATGATAAATTCAAGATAATGTGAATAAACAAGTATTATATCTAACAGTGAAGGTGTGTGGCTTAGTGGTTAGGTTATCCAGCTCATGATGATAAGGTCAGGAGTTCAATTCCTGGTGACACATTGTGACCTTAAACAAGACACTTTATTTCATGTTGCTCAGCTGGCAAAAATGAATTGTACCTGTATTTCAAAGGGTCAGCCTTGTCACATTCTGTTTCACACTGAATCTCCCTGAGAACTACATTAAGGGTAAGTGGGTCTGTGGAGTGCTCAGTCACTTGCATGTTAATTTCATGAGCAGGCTGTTCCATTGATCAGATCAACTGGAACTCTCATTGTCGTAACCATGTAATATGAATGCTAAAGGGTTAAGGAAAATCCCAGAGTGAAGAAAAATTATTGATGGTCTATGCTCCATAAGGTGCGAAGGGCTTAAGTAATTCTACATGGGTGCTCAGTTAGGAAGAAATAACAGCCAAATGCCACTGAAATTACATCCTTTGTCTTGAAAAGAGAGGAATATGGTTAATATTAGATACTTAAAACCTGAGTGAAGTGGAGGTGCAATGGCCCAGTGGTTAGGGCAACGAACTCGCGGTCATAGGATCGTGGTTTTGATTCCCAGACCGGGCGTTGTGAGTGTTTATTGAGTGAAAACACCTAAAGCTCCATGAGGCTCCGGCAGGTGATGGTGGCAAACCCTGCTGTACTCTTCCACCACAACTTTCTCTCACTCTTACTTCCTGTTTCCGTTGTGCCTGTAATTCAAAGGGTCAGCCTTGTCACACTGTGTCATGCTGAATATCCCTGAGAACTATGTTAAGGGTACACGTGTCTGTGGAGTGCTCAGCCACTTGCACGTTAATCTCACGAGCAGGCTGTTCCGTTGATCGGATCAACTGGAACCCTTGACGTCGTAAGCAATGGAGTGCCAACAACAACACCTGAGTGAAGAACTGGAGAGTTTTGGCCAGAATACATTTTTCATAGGTCTACTTGATAGATCAGGCCTGACCTAGGGTTAAAAAAACAACACATAGTTGTGTACTAAAATGTTATATCTTCCAACAATATCATATAACGTAAAAACCAGTGTGTTGCTCTTCATTTTAAAGTTCGCATGTCATATTAAAATTAATATATTTGAAAAGAAAAGAAAACTTGTGTAAGTAAGTCTTGCTATTTGTAGTTTAATTGCAACTTATTGGTTTTTCACAATATAGCATGTGAATCTTAATGATCAGTTATCCTTTAGAGATTTACATTGTTTCAGTTTTTGGGGTTATAACCTTGATATGAATTCCTAGTGGAACAATGTCATGTTTAGTATTATATTAGTAATATCCATTGAAAGGTCCCATTTGAAACATTTAAATTCACTTCTCACAGTATATAAACTATATTTGGCTTTGTTTAATGTTAGAGACTGAAGTGTGTCACTCTTCATCTCCCAGCATTCTCTGCTTTTGCTTTCTTCCTCTCTCTCTCTCTCTCTCTCTCTCTCTCTTTCTCTAGTATGATTTGTCTTTTTAATCATCTTTTACTTGTTTCAGTCAGTAGACTATGGCCATACTGGAGCACCACCTTGAAGGTTTTTTTTTTTTATAGTTGAATAGATTGATTTGACTACTCATTTTTTTAAAAATTAGTCTCGTGCTTATTCTGTTGGTCTCTTTTGCCAAACTGGTAAGTCACAAGGACATAAACAAACTAAGACCAGTTGTCAAGTTTGCAGTGGTTGAACACAGAAACAAAGGCACATACACACATACGTACATGCATACACACATACATACATACATGCATACATGTTTGCATACATGCACACATGGATACATGCATACATACATGCATGCATGCATACATACATACATACATACATACATACATACATACATACATATTGGGTCATCCCATAAATAATGAGGTTTTTTCAACTGCATAAACTAAAAGTCAGAGAGGGATGGGATAAACTACCTGCATCAACTTGCTATAAAAGCAGGTAGTAATTTTATCTTGTCTTTATTCTTAGTGCAAGTTTTGAAAAGTGCAGTTCGATTCTAACAGTTATTTTTTTTGAAGCTATAATGGAAGTGACAAAGGAGCATATTTGGCATATTTTGCTTTATGAGTTCAATAAAGACAACAACACAATGGAAAGTGTGAGGAATATTAATGTAGTATATGGGGATCGGACAATAAGCGTAAGCCAGTGTCAACAGTGGTTCCAGAAATTCCAAGCTGGAAATTACAGCCTAGAAGACAAGCCTCGTCCAAGAAGATCTGCAGAGCTCAATAAGGACGTCCTGCAAACCCTGGTGGAACAATATCTCATTGTAACTGTTGAGGATCTAACAGAGAAACTTGGATTTGGTCATTCAATTATTCATCAACACCTGCACTAGAAGTGAAACGACTATCTTTGGTTTCAAGAAGAGAAGTGTTCTTTCATCAGGATAATGCTTGGCTACATACAGTGAGGATGACATTCCAAAGGCTGGAGTAGTTTGAATGGGAAATGATGCCCCACCCACCATATTCACTGGACATTGCCCCATTTGATTATCATTTATTCTGCAGTCTTCAAAATCATTTGGACAGAAAATATATGAATTCTGTCGATGAGGTCAGAACAGTACTGGAGGAGTATTTTTCGTCATGGACAAGTGAATTTTGAAAGAGGGACCTTGCAAGTCTACCAGATAGATGGAAGAGCATTGTAGAAAATGAGGGAGTGTATATTCTAGATTAAAAAAGAACTTTGTTTATCTTAATTTTGAAAAATGAAAGAAGTATAAAAAAAACTTGTGGGATGACCCTTTATAAATCGTCCCACCCATGCTAGCATGGAAAGCAGACATTAAACGATGATGATGATATATATATATATATATATATATATATATATATATAATGGGCTTCCAAACAGCTTCCATCTACTAAATTCATTCACAAGACAATTAAGCAACCAAAGCTATAGTAGAAGATAATTGCTCAAGCTGCCACACTGTGGTAATGAACCCAAAACCACATGGTTGCTCAACGAGCTTCTTAATTGCACAGCCATGCAAGATATTGTTTTGTTTTGTTTTGTTTTGTTTTTTTATCATTCTGTATAATGTTGTTGTTGTTCAGCCCAAGGTAGATATCATCGGCTTACCTTCTCCCCTCAAATTTCAGGACTTGTGCCTATAGTAGAAAGGATTATTATTCCATTTAGAATTATCAATCTCAATCATACATTTGAGTGTGTATGTTCATTTCTTTAAATTTTGAAATAAAATAATTTCATGCTTCACTAATCAGGCCCCTCATGGGAATTACCTACTTCCCTTCTAAATTATCTCTTATGTCCCCACTGCCCTTTAGGATATAAACTCTACATGCTGAGAATTATCATGTTAGAGTTTCAATCTACCAGCAGAAGAGCATATGTTTTGTAGCTTATTGGCAATGTTGCACTGAATGCCCAAGGAAAATATACAAACTCTCAAAACTGCATTGTGTAATAATTAAGGCAATGTTTCATTGAAATATAGTGATGAGCTGAAATGTTCTAAAGATCAAATCCAATTATTTAGACTGTCAACTGGCACTCCGTCGGTTACGACGATGAGGGTTCCAGTTGATCTGATCAATGGAACTGCCTGCTCATGAAATTAACGTGCAAGTGGCTGAGAACTCCACAGACATGTGTACCTTTAATGCAGTTCTCAGGGAGACTCAGCGTGACACATAGCGTGACAAGGTTGGCCCTTTGAAATACAGGTACTACTCATTTTTGCCAGCTGAGTGGACTGGAGCAATGTGAAATAAAGTGTTTTGCTTAAGGACACAATGTACCACCAGGGATTGAAATCATGACCTCATGATCATGAGCCCAATACCTTAACCATGAAGCCAAGTGTCTTCACTTTGACTGTTGTAGGTTGACTGAAATGACAAAAGTTGCTGAGTGTCTTTGTTATGAACACAATATAGAAACACCATAGAACCATAGAAACTTAAGACTCCAACTACTGAACAAGTTGATAATCTATTGCAAACTCACAATGATGTTATTTTTGTTTTAATTGAGTTAAAAAAAGAAACTGAAATACTTAGTAAGAATTACAAATTTCTCATAAACATTTGGAATAAATATAGTGTCATGTTAAACTATATTGTCATGTGATCATGTGATATTAGACAGCCTGAAATTAGAGAGATAAATCACTCTGCAATATTTATAAACAAACAAAAAAAAAATAGGGAACAATGTGTAGACAGTGAGAACTTTTAATGGTCATAACCATCAAGCTAACGTTTGTGTTTATAGATAGCTTGTAAACTGACCGTAATGAAGGCATGTGGCTTAGTGATTAGGGTATTCAGTTCAAGATCGTAAGGTTGTGAGTTCAATTCCTGGCAACATGTTGTGTCCTTGAGCAAGACACTTTATTTCACATTCCTGGCATGGGTGAGACAAAAATGAGTTCTACTTGTATTTTGAAGGGTTTTGTCCTATTCTGAGTCATGATGAATCTCCCTGAGAACTACATTAACCCTTTTGTTACCATATTTCTTTTGAGACACTCTGTGCTTCTTTCAATTAATTTTAAATATAAAAAAGAATTTAGTAAAACAACTCAGTTATCATTAAGCTAGTGTTAGGAACATAAATTGTGACTAAGGTTTGGTGAAAGATTTTAATTCAGAACTTTTGAAAACAAGACATTTGTAGTACAGAGCCAGAGGCAGCTTCAAGTGGCTTGGTATCATAAGGGTTAAGAGTATGCATGTTTGTGGAGCACTCAGCCACTTGCACATTAATTTTACAAGCAGTCTGTTCTGTTGATCAGATCAACTGGAATATTCATCATCGTAACTGACAGAGTGTCCATTTTTCTTAAGTTACTTTTAAGTTGACCATGGCCTGTGATATTCCTTCATAATTATGAAATTAATTATTCTTAAGCTTTTGTATATATCATCGGTCATCATCATCATTTTGGCACAAACTTTTCCATGCCTTCCTGGCATGGGTGAGACAGAATTTGTTGAGGCAGGTTTTCTATGGCCACATGCCCTTCCTGTAACTGATCCTTACCTGTTTCTAAGTAGGTTAATATTTCTCCTTAACCAAACATGTTTTCACAGAAGACTGGAAATGAAAGACACAGCTTGCATGACAGAGACGTTTGTTTACAACCATCATGTGATGTCAGAAGGAGGCAGAAACACACACACACACACATAAGCAAAGTAGCTAGTTAGAAAATCTCAGTAAGAGATGAAAGTAGTAACTACACTGAGAAGTAATGTTTATCACCACATCAATATGGCTGCTTGATATTACTACTATTTTAACCTCTGGGAGATACCCTGCCAGCTGGTTACAAGTGCAATCTTCACTCTATTTATATTGCAAGCAGGGGAGTGAACCCCTATCATCTTCTAGCAGACAACGAGATCATGAGAATAATCTGAATGCAAAAGGGTTAAGCACTTTGCTCCTAATGGAGCATAGGCTATAAATGACTTTTCTCCAATGTTCTCAACTCAAGGTTATCTTCAGAGCCACTCCTTCAGTATGAGAGTGAGGGCACCCCCTGAGGGAAGGCCTTCCTCTCTCAGGTCTTATTGGTTTTGAACTGTCATCAATTCTTCTGTAACTTTGCTTGTTTTTTTTCCAGGTAGGGGTGTTGGCCCTAAGCACACCCATTTTCACCTTTGAGAACAAGTGAACCATATTAGTGTGGCCTCTCTCCTTTAACCTGCTCAACATTAGAGGGCCCCTATGAGGTACTTGTACTCCACTGGCATAGGCTATCAGGGACATTGTGGTACATAAACCACCACGCTACAATAAAGCCTGGACCTTGAGGTGAATATTTCATGCAGTGAACCAAAAAACAAAAATTTAATTTAAACCATACCTGCAATGAGGTGGAACTGGGGTAGGATAGGGGAAGGGAATAACCATTTATTTATTTCAGTCATTAGACTGCAGCCATGCTGGAGCACCACCTTGAATTTTTACTCGAATGAATGAATCGACCCCAGTACCCAACCTCTTAATCCTGGCACCCACTCCATCGGTGTCCCCTGCCAAATTGTTAAGTTACAGGAACCCAAACACACCAACACTGGTTGTCAAGTGGTGGAAGTGGGACAAACACAAACATGAAGACACACACACACATGCACGCACACACACACACACACGCACACATACAGGGTACGATGGGTAAATTGTTGCCATTTTATATTTTTAATTTTGCGCATGTGCATTGTTTGTTTTTGATTTTGTCAACTACACTGTATAGTAGGGTTAGCTGGGCACTGTCTGTGAGAGAAACAGCACCATGATACAATTCACTCTGTCAGAAATTTGGAAACAACATGCTGTACTGCTTGACATTCACACTGGAAGCTCCAATACGAACAGATGTTGAACACACAGAACAACTGTTGGTTTGCCATGTCTCCAAAACATGTACCAAGAGTGATAAAAATCAAATAACTAGTCAACATCATGGTATTTGGAGTGATCACTAGCGATGATGACATTATGCTTCCATTCATCTTCCCACACGGCCTCAGACTCAATACAGAGGCCTACATCAAGAGCCTGGAGGAGGCAGTGCTGTTCTGGGTCAAGAGGGTGGCTGCTGGAAGACACTATGTCAGGTAACAGACTCTGCACTATGCCACACAAGCAGGAGAACCCAGTCATGGCTGTCAGACAATTTCTGCAACTACATCACCCCTAACATCTGGCCACCTAATTCCCCAGGCTGCAACCACCTTGATTATTATGTGTGGGGCACAGTTGAGCAAGAGACCAATAAAACTCCATGTATCACTAAAGATAAACTGAAGGCAAAGATTATAGCAACATTCACCAACTTAAACAAGGAGACCATCCAGAAGAGTTGCAAGAGATTCCAAAGTTGTCTGGAGGCTGTGGTTGATGCCAATGTCGATTTTATTAAATAAATTTACTCTTTAGTATTCCAAAATATTTATATGTAATTTTGGTAAATATATCTGTTAAAATGAGATGTTAGTGTTATATTCATTTTTGCATCATTTAGAGACAATATATTCACCACACCCTGTATATATATATATATATATATATATATATATATATATATTTGAAGGTTTGGAGGTGATGTACAGAAATTATATAGAAAAAAATTAATTAAGGTACTCAGAAATCTGGATGTTTGTACATTTACAGATTTTTATTAATGTCACATATTAAATAAAGCGCTTTTCACCTAGTCATGTAGGATTTTCAAAACAATTTGAAAATCCTACACGACTAGGTGAAAAGCGCTTTATTTAATATGTGACATTAATAAAAATCTGTAAATGTACAAACATCCAGATTTCTGAGTACCTTAATTAATTTTTTTCTATATATATATATATATATATATATATATATATATATATATATATATATGAGGGACTTCTTTCAGTTTCCATCTACCAAATCTACTTACAAGGCTTTGGTCAGCCCGAGGCTATAGTAGAAGACACTTGCCCAGGGACTGAACGTAGAACCATGTGATCAGAAAGCAAGCTTCTTCTATGTAACCATGTCTATGCCTATGATTAATTCTGGTCAAAAGAGACAACATCGAAATTTAAATTAATTAAAAATTTAAAGCTAGAATGCAATGGCGACCAAGTCTAATTTGTAGCAAGTACAGGGTTATTACAGACATATTTCAGTCCTTATTAAGCATCCTCAAAGAAACAAGTAAACAAGTATTGGACTCATTTTCATCCATACCCACATTCACTTTCTAATTAATCTAAATTTACAGTTGTCCCCTTTGTCTTTCTAAGTCCGAGTCAACTAA
Organism: Octopus bimaculoides; assembly: GCF_046866305.1. Taxonomy (NCBI): domain Eukaryota; kingdom Metazoa; phylum Mollusca; class Cephalopoda; order Octopoda; family Octopodidae; genus Octopus; species Octopus bimaculoides. The sequence continues at coordinate 79,834,242 of NC_142933.1, forward strand.
TGGCATTTTGTTTTTGTCATTTTTTTTACACCTCACTAAGTTAAGTTAGCACAGACTTCACTTCACTACTTGGCTTTCATGCAGAAGAAGTCCCAGGGCAAATATCTCTCCTGCATTCCCCCACCACTCCTGCCCTTCAACTCCAATCATACAGCTGTTTTTTGGGGGTTTCTTTTTTTTTTTCTAAAAAGATTCAATTACTAGTACTTTGGCAAGTTATGAGAAATATCTTCTTTCAGTATCAACAAGTACATAACCTCATCTCGTAAGCAATACTTCCCTCACTCTCTCCCCTTGTATCCTCCTCATGCTGTTTCGATCACGTTTAACCCATCTGTTGCAGGACATGCTCAATAGAGAAAACTGATTAATTACGATGCATTAAGTCAGTGTTTCTCATGGAGAGGATTTATAGGGGACAAATAATGAACTGTTTTCTTTTATCCTTTACTCGTTTCAGTCATTGGACTGTGGTCATGCTAGAGTATCGCTTAGAAGAGTTTAGTCAAACAAATTGAGCCCAGTACTTTTTGTTTTTTAAAGCCTGGTACTACTCATTCTATCAGTCTCTTTTGCTGAACACTAAGTTACAAGGATGTAAACAAACCAATACTGGTTGTCAAGTAATAATGGGAGACAAACACAAATATATATACACACACACACACACATACATACATATATATATATATATATATATATATATATATATATATATATATATATATATATATATATATATATATATATATATATATATATATATATATATATATATATATATATATATATATATATATATATATATATATATATATATATATATATATATATATATATATATATATATATATATATATATATATATATATATATATATATATATATATATATATATATATATATATATATATATATATATATATATATATATATATATATATATATATATATATATATATATATATATATATATATATATATATATATATATATATATATATATATATATATATATATATATATATATATATATATATATATATATATATATATATATATATATATATATATATATATATATATATATATATATATATATATATATATATATATATATATATATATATATATATATATATATATATATATATATATATATATATATATATATATATATATATATATATATATATATATATATATATATATATATATATATATATATATATATATATATACATATACATATACATGGCTGTGTGGTAAGAAGCTTGCTTCCCAATCACATGGTTCCAGGTTCAGTCCCACTGCATGGCACCTTGGGCAAGTGTCTTCTACTATAGCCCCGGGCCAACCAAGACCTTGTAAGTGGATTTGGTAGACAGAAACTGAAAGAAGCCCATAGTCATCATCATCATCATTTAATGTCTGTTGTCTATGCTGGCATGGGTTGGATGGTTTGACCAGGGCTGGAAAGCTGGTAGGCTGCACTAGACTCCAGTTCATTTTGGCATGGTTTCTATGGTTGGATGCCCTTCCTAACACCAACCTCTCCGAGAGTGTAATGGGTGCTTTTACGTGACACCGGCATGGGTGCCATTTGTATGACACCGGTATCTGCCATGATTGTGGTTTTACTTGGCTTGATGGGTCTTCTCCTCAAGCACAACATAATGCCCAACACATGAAACCCAGCATAATGCCAAATGGTTTTGGTCCTTGCCTCCATGAGGCCCAATGCTTGAAATGTGTGTTTACATGCTACTGGCACAGGTGCCATTTGTGTGACACTGGTATCTGTCACAACTGCGATTTTACTTGGCTTGATGGGTCTTCTTCTCAAGCATAACATAATGCCAAAGGTCATTGCCTCTGTGAGGCCCAACATTTGAAAGGAGCTCAACCACCAATGTTCAAAAGGTGCTTTTTACATGCCACCTGCATGGGTGCCAGTTATGTGCCACCAGCGTCAGCCATGACTGTGATTTCACTTGGCTTGACGGGTCTTCTCAAGCACAGCATATCGCTAAGTCTCAGTCACTAGTCATTGCCTCTGCAAGGCCCAAAGTTCGAAGATCATGCTTCACCACCTCTTCCCATGTCTTCCTGGGTCTACCTTCATCACAGGTTCCCTCCACAGTTAGGGATCAGCACTTCTTTATATAGCTGTCCTTGTCCATATGCATCACATGACCATACCAATGCATTTGTCTCTCTTGCACACCACATTTGATGCCTCTTATGCCTAACTTTTCTCTCAAGATGCTTACACTCTGTCGAACATACACACTGATATTGTACATCCAGTGAAACATACTGACTTCATTTCCTTCAAGCTCATGCATGTCCTCAGCAGTCACAGCCCATGTTTCACTGCCATGTAGCATAGCTGTTCACACACAGGCATCATACAATCTGCCTTTCACTCTGAGAGAGGCCCTTTGTGGCTAGCAGAGGCAGGAGCTCTCTAAACCTTGCCCAGTCTAACCTTATTCTGACAGATATGATCTTGGTTCATCCACCTCCACTACTAACTTGGTCACCTAAATAACAGAACCTATCTACTACCTCTAGCTTACCCTTATGGCAGTTGACGGAGTCTATTTTCTGTATATTTTTGATGTTTATTGTACCTGTGTATCTTCCACATACAAAAGCTATTTTCCCTGTTAACCTTGATCTGATATTACTGCACCTTTTATGTGTCCAAAGCTTGCACCGGGTGCATCTTACAGAGTTACTACCTACACCTTTTCTACAGATCACGCAGGGCCATCTACCTGAAGGGACTTGTGATTTGTCTGCCATCCTATTTACTAAGATTTCAGTTTTTGCTAGGTTATCTCTAAGGCCTTTCAATTCTAGACCTTACTTCCATACCTGGAACTTCTTCTCTAGTGTTGGTAGTGATTCAGTTATAAGAACAAGCTCATCAGTATAGAAGATCTCCCAGGAGCAGCCTGTCTTAAATTCCTTTGTTATTGCTTGGAGGACTATGATGAACAAGAGGAGGCTGAGGACCGATCCTTGGTGAATCCCTACTTGTACCCTAAATTCTTCACTGTACTCATTGCCAACCCTCATCTTACTGGTAGCATCCGTGTACATGGCTTGTACAATTCTCACCAACCACTCGTTTATCCCTAGTTTCCACATTGACCACCAGATAATGGATCAGGGGACCCTGTCAAAAGCTTTTCTCTCACTTTTAATTGCTTCATTCATTCATCTAACCCATATTACTAACATGTACTTTTGTAACCTGTAATTATTTAGATTAATTCTTCAAATAACTTTCAAATTGTAATTCTCTAAAACCTTAGTTTCTCTCCCCATTTCATAATGTTCTCATCCCTGTTCTCTAAAATTCATAAGCACTCTTGTTTTACTTATGTCTCTCATTGTTGCCATGTTTCTCCCATTCATAGGCACTCTTGTTTTAAACTGGCCATTACTTGTCTGCGATGTGCCCACCTATCCCTGCTCCCACCACCTGCACCGGAAACCCCTACAGGCTCTGCCTTACTTCGCTACTTGCATACCTCCGTCCTTCCCTCACTCCTTCCTTCTCTGGTACCAACAATTGCCCACACTACTACTGCATGTACCAAAAGGTGATATGTTATTTAGTAAATTATTAGCAAATTAACAAACCACATACCTCTATATATAATGGACTAACCAATAGCAGATCATTTATATAATCTATACATTGACCTATTTATATTTGCAGCAGTAACGCTTATATTTACAACGCTACTCACCACCAATAGGGACAACAATTTTAATATGTTTGAATGATGGTGGGTTAAAGCAAGACCAACTGATGTGACATGTCTGTTACCAAATGATTGCTGAAACCTTCTTTTCTACAAATTTGTGACATAGACCGCAACTGGGAACTCCTGCTGGACAGCTTGCTGAGTGCCACAGACCAAATCTGTGGGCGGTGCAAAGTCCCATATATATATATATATATATATATATGTGTGTGTATGTATATATATATGTGTGTGTGTGTGTGTCTGCATGTATATATATCTTTGTGTCTGTGTTTATCCCCCCCCCTCCACCACTGCTTGACAACGGTGTGTTTATGTCCCTGTAACCTAGCAGTTTGGCAAAAGAGATCAACAGAATAAGTACCATGCTTAAAAAAATTAAGTTCTGGGGTTGGTTCAGGAGTATTAAAATAATTCCAAACTTTTTAAACTTGTCCAACACCATGTTTGAAGAAAGAAGAATCATATGGATACAAACTGTATCTTGTCTCCTCATTAATCCTTTGCTTGACCTGTGTATCAGTGAGTACAGTCTTAGGTACACACTGTTTGAAGGAAGAGAAAAGGATATTCACGGCAGGAATACTTTTAATGGTGGGCCTGCTAGATCAGGGCTGACTCATGGCTAAAACAAAAATAAAAACAATACATTCTATTTCTGCATTCAGCATTTGGAAGTTCTATAATTTCAACCTCTATGTCTTGCTTTTGTGCAAAAGAAATGAAACTATTTCAGTCTTGAATCGATATAGGGTTGTGAAATTCCAAACGTTGTGAATTTATCGCAACCACTACCGGTCCTCCCAGGGAAATAAAATAAATAACCACAGTATTATACAATTGGCTTGCACAGTATGCAACCTACTTAGAATGATAATCGACCCGCGAGTCAATTCAATCCGAAGTGTTTAAACAATGAGTTGGTGTATCGCAAGATAGACCTATTATCGTAAACGAACACGTAATCTTCTGATCAATTTGCTTCAAGTATTTTTCTTCGACATGACGTGAAGCGGAAGTGACAGTCAAGTTTCGCAGCTATCAACTACCTTGACAGGATACAGGTGTGATTTTGTGTCATGCTTCATTGTTCTCATTTGTTTTCTCCGTAAAATAAAATGTTTAAAATCATCGTTGTCGTTATCGTCATACTCATCGACATCGTCATCATCATCATCATTGTTTCTTTATTTTATGTTAGCAAGTATTTTAAGCTAAACATTCCTTTTTATTCATCAGCCCATACCTTTTTCTCTCTTGGTCTCAACTACATTTACAGAAACTATACAGTAATCGATTTGTGTCGATCAAACGAACATTTTAAAACATCTTGCGATCGATTTTCTGCCAATAGTATTCAATCTGTGAAAACTGATTGCGAAATGCTTTCACACCTCAAGCGCACTCAAAAGTTAACTGACCGTGTCGTAATGTTTAGCTTGCCAATTTTGTTTTTCTACTGCAGTGTATGAGTAGCCATTAAAAGACTATTAAGTAAAAACATCACTCACTAGTCGTTTTATTTACAATTTTAAACAACAAATTTACATTATTCTGTTGTTGGCTCTACAACAATCTAGATAAACTTGTCGAATATACAAAGCATCCCCGTCCCGATCTCATGATTTAGAGATTAACTTGCATTTGGTAGACTTCTATATCAGTGGCTAAAATATAAACTGCCAAAAAATATATATATAAACGGGGGAATAAATATATATCTCTCACACCAGAGTGATAAATTGTCCAACAGGCTGACCTTTTGTGGTCGGAGGTATTCATCAGCGAATGATCAAGGAGAAACTGATATTGCGACTTTCATGCTTATAATCGGCGTATTATTTATTATTGAAAGACTGGGCCTTTGGATTCGTTTGTGTAACTTCTATGGCAATAAATTATCTTAATTCCATCCAGGTTTTCTGTAACTGTAGCTTGACAGTTATAGACTTAAGAATTTTTATATCCAAACCTCCTTTGTAGCAATCGTCATATGATAGAATTTACATAAAAGTGACAATAACAATAGTACTTTCTACTGTAGGCACAATGCCTGAAAATTTAAGGACGAAGTCTATACAGATACGATGACCCCAGTGCTTGATTTGTATTTCTTTTATCGACTACGTAGACGCTGAGGTGGGGAACCTTTTGAGCACCAAGGGCAAACTTTAAGTGCATCAGAACGTATAGTAGTGCATCTGTACCGAGCAAAATAACAACTAATTTTACAACTTATAAGTATACACGCAACCACACTAAACAACATTAATTAAAATGCTATAATGCATTAATTAACCAGGTAGTTTTAATGTTTTAAATACCGAAACACGAAAGCTGCCACTGAATATAACTTTTAAATTTAATCAAACTTCCTACTTCGCATCTTAATGAGTAAGTTCAGAGATGCTAGATACAGTCATTGATACTGCATTTCTTAGTTGTTTGCAAAATTATTATCCTAACTTTAAGACAAACATAGTTGTTGGTTAAATTTAATATTGACAGAACCTGTTTAGATATCGAGTTCTTTAAAACAATTAATGCTTTACGTTGTGGGCGAATTCTTTTCCTTATCTAAGGACGGAAGTTGAGCTGCTTCATTAGTAGCTGAAAAAAAAAAGTTTTTAGCATACAACACTTATCGATACCTCTAACAATAGTTTATTTAATAAACTTCACATCCTGAAAGACTTAACACAATACTTTCTCTCCAAAAGTTACGTGCAAAGATAAAGAATGGATCGAACTTGTAGTTTTAATATTTTTATTTTTATCAATGTGAAATGTTCTGCTGTTCTGTTCAATCAGATTACAATTGTGTTTTTCAACGTCTTCACACGATGAATGATGTTGATCTTGTGTGATAAACCTGTTACTTTTGCATTGTGTAAAAGAAAGAAAGAAAACTACCCTTCTTTTTCAACTAAAGACGTTTGTCAAATGTTATAACTACCGAATATATGAGAAATTAAGCCCTAAATTTTACAATCCGATGTTTCAACATCTCGGAAAAACTATTAAGATTATGGAACTGATCTCATTGGATTTCGTGGGAAATAAGACTGGCTATCTCGAAACAAATACCTTCTAGCTACAGATGTGAATGTTCATGTTGCCTTTTGGTGTAGATATCACCACTTGTTTTATGACTCAAAGGGATATTTTCTCTCTCATAGTTATTCACAGTGATAGAGGGGCTCAGTGGAAATGAGAAATTACACCGTGTAACAGGATTTTTATCTTGGGTAGAAACTGTTATTTCCTATTTGCTTACCCCTACAATGGTTAATATTTCCTTTAAACTTTGCTTTTGTTTCATGTACTCAAACCCCAAAGAACCCCTCTCCCCACCCACTATTCCTGCTCATAATCAAAGATGCGCATATTGTCAACCACTAAGGGACATGTTCAAGTGGTTAAGGTCAAGCAACTGATAAGCAAATCTGTGATATTGACCAGAATACAGTAATCCTTCGCCATATCGCGGTTTATCATTTAAGCTTACATCTCTTCCTCCGTGGTGTTTTGCATTTATAATGAAATAAATATATACAAATTATAAAAAAAAAAAATACAGTACAGTACTGTTTGTACTTTGCGGATTTTCACCTATCACGGGGGTGGGTGGTGGTGGTTGGAACGTAAGACTCACGATAGTCAAGGGTGTAAAAGTTTGATAGTTGTCATAAAGACTTTAGTCTCTCTCTATCACCTTTCAACATAATTATAAATTAAGGACAGCGCCGACGTCTTCACCATTTACAAGGGATTACTGTCTATGCTATAACGGTATTTCTGCTTCAGCAACTCGGTGTTGTATCTGTCTGAAATGTAATGGAGAATAGGTCAGTTTCAAAACATTGATGTCCAGGTCACAAAAGCAAAGTGTGAAGGGAATAGTAGTCATTTCGTTTGATTCCTAGATAGAAGCAAATAGGAAATGACACTTACTGACAAAAAAAAAATGTCAAACAGTGTTATCTAAAACAAGGATTTGTGCACTGCAGAACCACTCCTAACAGGAAATGGGCAATATGAGAGAACACATCAGACAATTAAGTAGTCAGTACTATTAGCCCTAAAGACACGTAAACTTCCAGAAATTCGTTAGGAAGATGTTCTGATCATAACTGCCTCTCTTTTTTTTTTTTTTGTCTTTTAAGACGCCAACTTTCAATGCTCCTCTGCCTTTTTGGTAAATTTCTCCTGGCCTTTCCCTTCTGTTAACATTTTTTAGCATTCTCTATTAATAGATCATATCAAAAGCAATCTGCTAGCAGAGTAAGCTAAACTATTTTAATGTACTGACAAGTTTGCTTTTTGTTCGGAAAAAAAAATCGATTGAGTAGAAGATACTATTGTCACGATATCCGACATTTCCAGTGAAACAGTTAAGTTGACGGAGTTGAGCTTTTATGATAAAGCAACAAATCATTTTTTGAGATCTTTTCACTGATGAAGCACCTTCCCGTAACCACGCCGCTAATTGTCCATTTTCCACCGAAGAACTATTACCAACAACTCTTTTTCATTTATCATTACTGGCAATAAGGCGGCAGGCTCGCAGAATCGTTAGTACTCCAGGCAAAATGCTTAGCAGCATTTCATCTGTCTGCACGTTCTGAGTTCAAATTCTGCCGAGGTCGACTTTGCCTTTCATCCTTTTGGGGTCGATAAAATTAGTACCAGTTAAGTACTGGAGTAAGTGTGACTGACTTAGCTCCTCCCACGAAACTATTGGCCTTGTGCCAAAATTTGAAGCTATTATTATAAACAACTGTAAGAGTTATTTTATGCAATTTAAAATCTTTACAGGAAAGTGGGTTATACATCATTAGATGTATACCTGACTTTCCTATATAAAATTAAGGAATATAACGGAACGCTGAACTCCAGACTATCAACTTAAACAACACTTTATTTAGGTGGTAAATATATACATCTTTAGTTCTTGTTGTTACAGCTTCTGTGTGTATGAGCATAGTTGTTGGGACGTTGTTCTGTAGTTGTGAGCGAGCTGTCGAGTGTAAGTCCGAAAGATGTAGAGAGACAGCTTAAATACGTCCATGCTCAATCGCTGGCCAGCGAGAAAGAGAATGAATTGAGCGGGAACGCTTGGTTGTTTAATTCTACGCATGCGTAAGACTACGCATGCGCACGGCGTTACTACAGAGCTCCCTTGCCAGTGCGGAAACGCACGATAAATGAAATCTGTTAGAACGCCTGAGGCAGGATGGCCACTGAAAACCACCCACAAGATGTGGTACAAACACACACAAAGAAAATTCAAAGAAATGAAATGTACACTTGTGAAATACATGCATGCAACGTATAAATGAAATGACAATGACAAAACAACCGTGATGACAACTGTCCAGGAAACTGGAATCACGCGATGTAAAAGTCTGAGTGTTTGTTTTCCCTGAAAGGAAAGAAAATGTATGAGTGCACAAGTGTGTGTGAGAAAAAACACAGAACAAGTGAAAGTGTCTGTAGTATAGACTGCGAAAAGTCCCAAAACACCGAGATAGAGTACATTGATGAAGACGTCGGTGCAGGAACTGCTATAGCTGTGTTCTGTATGTGTGGTGGTAATGATCTGTTGAAACTTGGCGACGTCGGGGGGAATGCTTGTAGTTGGTAGTAGTAATTGTTGTCGTCACGGTGGTAATCTTGGTTGGCGCACGACGCTGGTGGCGAAAAGGCTGTTTGGTGATGAGTGTTTGAAGAGGTACGCTTTTACAGAACGATCGACAGACAAATCTCTGTACGGCCATTAGCGAAAACCTCGAAGAAAAATTTTCTTAACCCAAGATGAAAAAAACGACCGTGCGAACTCAAAAAGGAGAAATGGTGACGAATGGAAAAACAGAGGACTCCTTTTATTTAAACGTGTCACACGGTCGAACACCAAAATATATATCAAAGATGATATACAAGTAATTATGTTATACTACGAACATTAGTGAATTCGTAAATACCAGTAATGAGACGATAGAAAAAAACAACCGTATGAAATGAATAACAAGAGTTATTGTGTGGCATAAAAGATGTATGTGTATGTGAGAGTGTGAAATGCGACATATAAAAACATAATAAAAAGCAGGTCGTAATTCCTGTCTGTTTTTCGTGAGTGGAAAAATCCACTCTAACAGAGGCGAGAATAAAAACCGCTCTTGTTGAGTCGTGTTGACTATGGTTGGAGATGTTGGTAATATGTAGTTCAGTCTCCATGGCCGTATTTGTTCTTTAGTCGAGTACACCAGTTATAAGTTGGTAGTCCAGAGTCCATGCTGCGTTTTTCTTCGTCGGGGGTCACCAGTATAGTAGAAAGTGGGTTATTTCAGCTCAGCGGGCTGCGTGTTCGAATCACGTCGGGGGTCACCAGTATAGTGGAGTTGGTTATACATCTTTAGATGCATACCTGACCTTCCTATATAAAATTAAGGAATATAACGGAACGCTGAACTCCAGACTATCAACTTAAACAACACTTTATTTGGGTGGTAAATATATACATCTTTAGTTCTTGTTGTTACAGCTTCTGTGTGTATGAGCATAGTTGTTGGGACGTTGTTCTGTAGTTGTGAGCGAGCTGTCGAGTGTAAGTCCGAAAGATGTAGAGAGACAGCTTAAATACGTCCATGCTCAATCGCTGGCCAGCGATACTACATCTTCAATACAAGCGGGCTAATGAACCACTAAATGTTAACCAGCTGTAATAAAGGTATGAACGATTATCAGTTTATACGTATTCCTACCCATGAGTAATGTCAGAGAATAAACATTAGTAAAATACAAAGCGAAATTTGTTTGCCTCTTACAGAGAGTGAAAAGTAATTTAATTAGTGTTTTGGCCTTTAAGAATAAAGCGTTTTTTTCAGAACCTTATCAGTAGGAAGATTCGAATATGCACGTAGGTGTTATTTCACTCAAGAGCGATTTGTGCATCACCATGAGCAATCTTTTTTGTGAAGCGGGCCACATGAGACATGGCTCATCAAACGAAAAGTCATTTTTCGCTCGGCTCGTCATTTAGAAAGTTTTGTGAGCCGCAGTTTGCTCACCACTGGTTTAGTGTAGCCTCTGTTGGCTCGTTGGAAATGTGTTTATTTTAATATTTATTTAACAGAACGAGTTAATACATCCAGAATTCTGTGTATTTGATACAAATTGATCTTGCTATAAATCACAGGTGTATATTTGGTAGATGTTATCTCGGCTGAACAATAGCTTGCACCTACACCAGCATTCACTTTTCCAGTTAAAAACGCAAGACATGTATTAAATGAAGGAGTCTCAATGTGGTCGCTCACCATCCTATAAATAGCAACTAAATTTCCCTCAAATCACACATGCATTTATTTTTAAATACAAACGTTTATTTTACATAGACATAGCATCGAACCATGTTAGGGAAAAAAATGTTTTTCGATTCAATATTCACTTTAACAGGATACAAACTGAAAATATAGTCAATTGCAGAGAAACTGGTCGTGCAATAATACTGAGCAAGTAGAGACTTTATAGGTACTATTTAATTAATGTAATAATTCATTTTATCATGATTTTAGAGAACTATTTTTTTTGTCAAAAATATTTATGTACCGTATTTGACGGTTTGCTTACGAGGCGGACGAACTTATGTCACAATTTTGGCAAGCCCTAGAAAGTAATCCGATTTCACTTGATATTCGAAGCCTTTCTCTGTCCAAAGCATCTTCATAAGTTTGTCCTGAACCTCCATGCTTGTTTTCAGACTTTTAATTTACCCTTGTTTCATACATTTTCAGTAATTTAAAGCTTTCATAAGTCCTAAGTTACACTGGTGGTTGGAAACAATTGGGAATGTGTATGATATATAGACGCACGGATCTCGGGGAAATATGTCGTATTCAGATCATAATGAAATCTCATTATTCCCCATCTAAAAATCTCAACACTTGCCTTTCTATATTGGTAAATAAAATAAATCTACTAGGTGTTTCAATTAAATATTTAAAAATCATAAATTTATTCTGGTTTCATACAACTTTAACTTTTAATTTCTTAATATTTAAAGTAATGCTTCACACACAATACAGCTTTTAACATAAAATCTATGATGGATTTTTGTCTTAAAACAACTCTAATTGCAGGTAAATACAGGTAAAATCTGAAATATAAGTTATTTGGGCGATCTTTCGCCTTGATCGTTAATTTCCGGAATTTTTTTTTATTTACTTACTTTTCGCGCGCCGTGTTCAGCTCTATGTATTTGTAGTCAGTCACACACGCACTCGTGTGTTTTTGTATGAACGTTTGTATACATTTATGGTTGTATGTGTGCGTGCGTGTATTATATAAATATATATAGTTGAAAAGAGATTAGAGATCAATACAAATCAAATTTATATATATATAAAGGGTGGAGATAAAAACAGCACAAAAGTAAATTTAAGAGATCTTAATTTAGGAAGAAATTAATAAAATGATTATATATATATATATATATATATATATATATATATATATATATATATATATTACCAGTTTTGATGATGAATTTCATCTTATCAAATATTGATAAAAATTTGTATTTATCTTCTCTTTGGTGGTTAGAACATGTCCGAAGTTTTTCCGTAAAGTCTTCTTTGAATATTGTTTGTTGAAAATTTGGAATAGAGTTCAAGGTGTTAGAAAGAGAGGGTGTGTATAGTTACCTATTGTGTAAAAAGATATGTGGGTTCCTGCCGAAGGAGTGGCTTAAAAGCATTTACCGAATGGGTTTTGTGCGTGTGTGTGTATTGTGTTGAATGTCCTTTCAATATGTTTGGAATGTGACTAACTGTGTGTTAATGTGTGTGTATGGTGTGATAAATGTCTTGTTAAGAATTCTATTAAAGAATTAATGTTTTCCTTCTTTTTGGTGTGTGTGGGGTTGAATTGCAATGTTTTCTTTTGAGTGTCTCCAGCTGTGTGTGTATGTGCTGGAAAAGAGATTTAAGAAGTGATGGAAAGTATTTTCCAAATCAATAGTATGTATAATTTTTTTTAAGTGTCCGTTCTTATTTATTGATTGGTAGTGGTTAGTTTTATATTCAATTGTGGCTTATATTTGTTAATAAATTGCCTTTATTTAGTCTTTGTTGTTGGTTGAAAAGATCTGAGCACTTGTAGAAAGGAAAGATTTTGAAATTGGGTAAGTCCATTCCTGCATCGGTTGCAATGTTACTGTTTAAAGGAATTTTCCTCGTGTTTTTGTCTCGGATCTGTTGGCGATGAGTCGTCATTCTGTTGCGTAACGATCCGCCCATCTGGCCTATGTAATTATGTTGGCAACCATTGCGTGTAATAAGTAGATCAGGTTTTCTGTGTTGCAGGTGAGATTGGATTTAACTTTGAAGGTTTCGCCGTCTTTGAATTTGTAGCTTACACTCAAGTGAAATTCCTTTCCCCTTTATTATATATGCGTACATACGAACGTAGCAGATAACAGCTAACCTTTGGCCGCTATTTGGACCCCGTTGTGTCCACTACTCTGGTTGGTATTGGCGCAATTTTCCTCTTACTCTGTCGCGATAATATGCAACGTATAACCAATCGAAGTCTCTAATTAAGATTACGTGAGACAGCCTTTTCACAATCCCGTTTAAGCCTATTGTTTCTTATAAAAACTCACATTGAAGTCTTTGTTTCCAGACCTTCGAAGGTTTAGCCACCCTCCACACAAGACACAGTCAGTTACAGTGACAGCGCCAGACGACAACACTCGTCCAACATCATTACAGTAATCTCTTTCTTCGTCGTCGCCATCATCTTCTTTACGTCGTCAACATAATCTCTCTACGTACACTGCTCAAGCAACACTGCACAGGTTCTAACATAGCACTGTTCGTGAATTACTTTACCATGGTTAACAGCGAATATACAACCTGCGAAGTGACCTAGGTAGCAGTATTACAGCTACAACTTCGTACGACACGCACCGCACCGGCTCTGCACCATCACCGCAACTTCTTGTACAGTATTTCAGCTACCGTGTACAATTGACTACATACTGGTATCTCTTATTCTTATGTCTATGAACATTCGTCTAACTTCTCATTATAGGCTCTTTCACTTTCTCCGTCATTGTTATTCTTATATGTAGCACACGCATACAACTATGCCTATACACACATACACTTTGTTCTCATGACGGCCTGTCTATTATTCTGCATAAATAACGCACACACAGACACACAAGTTAACATATCAATAAATCATCTCTCAAACATTCTACTCAGTTGTGTCTCTAACTTTTCCCTCACTGGCACATTATATGTATTATCCCAGTCTTCTGAACAGAGTTGTTATTAGATGGTTTCCACCACGCTTCCATGACCATCTAAAAATTTAAGTTCTGGTCCCTCAATTAAGTAACGGTAAGTGTCACAGTTTGTTCTACATTTTGTGACAGTTGGGTTATGGGTTTCTTCATGTATTTTTGCTCCGATGAGAATGAGTTTTAATGGTTTGGGCTGTCATGTTTTTGTAGGTATGTTTGTATGCGAAAGATCGTCGTTATCTAAATATCACCGTATGAAATTAGTTATTAATATCATCGAGGTGGCAAGGCAGTGAGCTGGCAGAATCGTTAACACGCCGGACAAAATGCTTAACGGCATTTAATCGACTTGGCCCCGCCACCGAAATTGTTGGCCCTGTGCCAAAATTTGAAATTCAGTGCGAAGGCGGCGAGCTGGCAGAACCGTTAGCATGCCGCGCAAAATGCTTAGCGGTATTTTGTCCGTTCTTATGTTTTGAGTACAAACTCCGCCGAGGTTGACTTTGCCTTTCATCCTTTCGGGGTTGATAAAATAAGTAATTGTTGAGCACTGGGGTCGTTGTTATCGATTTTGCCCCGCCACCAAAATTACTGGCCTTGTGCCAAAATTTGAAACCAGTATTTATTTCTTTATTGCCCACAAGGGGTTAAACATAGTGGGGACAAACAAAGGGATTAAGTTGATTACATCGACTCCAGTGCGTAACTGGTACTTATTTAATCGACCCCGAAAGGATGAAAGGCAAAGTCGACCTCGGTGGAATTTAATTTGAAACCAATATCTTTTCTACTCTAGGCACAAGGCCTGAATTTTTGGGGGAGGGGGACCAGTCGATTAGATCGACCCCAGTGCGCAACTGGTACTTAATTTATCGACCCTGAAAGGATGAAAGGCAAAATCGACCTCAGCGGAATTTAATTTGAAACCAATATTAAGGCAGTGAAGGTGGTAAACTGGCAGAATCGTTAACACATCGGTCAAAATGCTTAACGGCATTTCATCCGTCTTAACGTTCTGACTTCAAAATCGTCAACTTCGCCTTTCATCCTTTCGGGGTCGATAAAATAAGCACTAATCAAGGACTGGGGTCGATGTACTCGACTTACCACATCCCCTAAAATTTCAGGTCTTGTTCCTCAAGTAGAAAGAAATATTAAGGCGGTGAGCTGGCAGAATTGTTAGAACTGATATTCATTGAATTAATTTATTCTTTATGGAACAGAATTTGTTTCAAATAAAAGAAATAATAATAGACATTTGAATTGGAACAAATAGATAATGGGTTTGAATCTGGGGATGACCAATTAGATTAGGCTTCTGAAAATTTTAAAATTTTAAAAGAAATATTTCAGGTTGAAACCACCAGTCTCTTTCTGATAAATCATTGCTCTCACTATTTTCGTCCAACATTATTTACACTTTCGAAGTTAAACATCAAAGTTCACTGCATGTTATTACTCGCAACATATCAACCATTGTGTAGACATGTGAGTACATTATACTAGAGTAATACTAATCAGAACATTTTAAACATGAATGACTGACTGTTCTACCAACAAGAGAATGTTTGAATATCTGTCAATTAAACAAATATTGTACTGTGAGTTAAGCCATTTTGCGAAGGAAGCTTGTCTTACCTGCGTCCAACAACAATAGATCGTTCGTTTCTTTCAATTAAACAAACATTGCACAAACGATCACTGGTTTCAAACTAATGAAATGTTGAGGACCAGTGCAGGACATAAACGTTGGTACACAAAACGACTACTAGTTTGTTTACATGTACAGACGAGTGTTGTCATTTAATTTTCCTTCTGACTGGTATTATTTTATATGATGTGAGTACAATCGATATGCATTGTTACCTTAGAAAACATCTACTAATAAGTCTGGGAATCAGTTTTGTAAGAGAGGCTTTTTGCAGTTTATTCTACGAAATTTCAGTTTGTGAATCATCACTTGCCACTCACAGAAACCCCAACTTTATGTTTATATGATGTAGGCTGATTTTCATGGACATTTTTTTGATAGGCGTGGCTGTGTGGTAAGAAATTTGCTTCCGGGTTCAGTTCCACTCTGTGGTACCTTGGATAAGTGTCTTCTACTATAACCTCAGATCGACCAAAGCCTTGTGAGTGGATTTGGTACATGCACACTGACAACCCATCCAGAGGACTGTATTGGCACGACTTCACTCTCTTGTGAACATCTCAACTCCTTCTTTTCATCTCCCCTTCCACCCCACCCTTGAAGTCTCCTGCTCTGTCTCCAACATTTTCGCTGCATAAAGAAGTACTGACCTCTAATTGTGGAAGGGGTAGACCCAGGAAGATGTGGGACAAAGTGGTGAGAAAGAATCTTTTAGATACAGGGCCTCACTGAGGAGATGGCAAGGAGCTAAAACATCTGGCAATTTGCTGTGCTTGAGAAGACACATCAAGTTAAGTAAAATTGTGACCATCCACACATATATAGGCATGTCCTTTACAGCTATGACCCTGCTCCCTCTCTCAGCTGAGAGGTCCTTGTCTTGTGAACTCACAGGTGCTGGTTCCACATACACATTTTACTGTGCTGGTGCCATGTAAAAAGCACCCATACTAGTGCCACATAAAAAGCACCTGCGCTGGTACCATGTATAAAGCACCCATGCAGGTGTCACATAAAAAGCACCCAGTACACTCTGTAAAGTGGTTGGTGTTAGGAAGGGCATCCAGCCATAGAAACCATGCCAAAACAGACTACTGGAACCTGATGCATCCAACCTATGCTAGTATGGAAAATGGATGCTAAATAATGATGATGATATATATATGTATATATATATATATATATGTATATATATATATATATATATATGTACGTATATGTATATATATATATATATATATATATGTACGTATATATATATATATATATATATATATGTACGTATATATATATATATATATATATATATATATATATGTATGTATATATATATATGTATGTATATATATATATGTATGTATATATATATATATGTATATATATATATGTATGTATATATATATGTATGTATATATATATATGTATGTATATATATATATGTATGTATATATATATATGTATGTATATTGCTAAAAGCAACAGTAACATCCACCCCTAGGGGTCAGCCACACTTAAGTGGCAATATACTACACTTTATCGTGCAGTTACTGTTAATACTTCATTTAGAGAATTAACATTGCTTGTTTTCACCTTTTCAATATCAGTGAAGAATGCCACTGGAAAAGAAGATATAAGATTTGCCAGTTTTTTCTCTCTCACCAAGGTCATCGGCTG